>NC_056732.1:1411370917-1411400917 GCF_019279795.1 Protopterus annectens | reverse complement strand
CACCTGCGTCCTTTACAGTTCCGGGTACAAGTTGGTCCAGATGGACTGATCAGATTTTGCATGTGGAGCAGTGTCCAGGGAAGTTCAAGAGCAAGGTTAAAGGAGTCCTTCAGAAGCTATAAAGCACGTAACTGTCAGTTATGTTAGCAGCGATTCAGGCCTTAAACGTTCTTCACTTATAGTCTCAAAGTCCTCTTTTAGTAGACACATGTTACCTGAGCAAATAAGGGTGTACAAGATCATACCCTAGATGATTCTGTCTTGATACATTTTAGACACTTGTTCCATCAGGATTTGCAACAGATATTGAAGGAGACAAGAAAACCAGCAGCCAGAAAATTTGTTCACAAGGGAAAAGTTTTCTAAGTGGTATGTAACTTGTAACAGAGGGTCCATATGGTGTCTACCATTCTGATTTTTAAGTGATTGTAAGAGCTACTTCACAATGCCTTATCTTATGCATTTGTCAAGGTGCATCTTACTGCAATCTTAGCTTGTCTGTCCATGAATCCCCCTATTTCATCTTTGAGGTCAAGCACTTTATGAAAGGAGTGTTGCACTTTAGAGTTTCTTGAAAGCATATTTTTTCTCCTTGAGATGTTAACTTTATTTTTGAAAAACTGACCTTCTCTCCTTTTGAAGCTCCCTTGCAGGCTGATTTGAAGTTCACCACTTAGAAAACAGTTTTTCTCATTGCTCTGACATCTGCAAGCCGAGTCTCTGAGCTGCAAGCTGTTATGATGGGCCAGCTTATCTGAATTTTCACAAACACATGGTTGTTTTACTCACTAATTCAGCTTTCATGCGAAAAGTTTTCTGAATTTACTCTGAACCAGGCCGTCTGTCTCTTCGGTTTTATTTCTAGAATCTGAAATCAAGGGAGATAACATTCTGCATACCTTGGATGTGCACAGGCAGCTCAGGTACTACCTTGACACACAGCTAAGGCCTTCAGGAAAGCTGTGCAGCTGATGTTCTTCATGTTTCACTGTTGCAGTCATTACATTTGGGTTATCTGCCTGCAGGTAGCCCTCAGCCGGCCTGAATATCAAAGTCTTGAATTCCTGAGTCTGATGCGGCCTCTTCTTCCATGACGTCAGGTCGTCAGTGGTATAAAACATGCAACCGACGCCATTACATCTGTCTTTCTTGCCACGCGGTGCCCATAGCAGAAGCAGTTCGCAAGTGCCGGTCAGCCAATTCCTGAAATTTTCATTTGAGTTTCAGAAGCGAAGTCTTAGAAAACAGCTAAGTACCCCGTTGGGGATCCTATTTCTTGCTCTTAACCGATGTCACTTAAAGTTAACAATTGTCTTACCTGTGGAAAGCAAATACCCCATAAAGATTTTCATTCGTACTGCATTACTTGCTTAGGCCCAGACCATGACGTCCCTCACTGTCGCTTTTGTGCCTTATTCAACCCCCGAACTATTCGTCTATCTATTTTCGCAGCAAATTATTTTGGTACTCTGTTTAACTGTCCAGAAATGGCTTTGGTAAGCCATCCGACTACCGATATTCAGAAAAACGTAAGGATAAAGACAGAGACAGACCGCGTAAGTCCAAAACTGCCGACGACACTTCTGTTAAGCTAGTTGTCAGTTCGCCGGTACTCAGTGAGGTGCTTTCGCAGCCCCTGATACCCACTACTTCAGATTCGCAGGCCTCTACTGAGACCCATTCAGAGTCCGGTATGCCGCGAGATGCTTCGACTATGGAACCTGCGAATGTGTCTACCTTGGATTGGTCCAGAGCCGCTGTGCAGGTACTAGCTTTTGTGGGTGTATTCAGGCCTACAGATTACCATTTTAAACTGAAGCCATCTTCTTCATCAAGGCCTAAAACTCGACTCACGCCTAGACAACCGACGACCAAACCGCATGGTTAGGCCCATATGCCTAAAAAACAAATGCTTAGAATGGCTGAAGACCTTATTACTTTAATTAGGGGAAGCCAGCCTCCCCCCTCTGAGACCAAGAACTGATTTTCCTTCCGATTCTTCTGATCAAGATTCTGGAATTTCTATTCTGATTACCAGGATTTGCCCTTATCTAACTATGAGGATTTTGATGCAGAGGATTCCATTCCCTCTGATTATCCTCCAGAAGATTTTTCTTTTGGTGAAACCTTGCACACTCTTAGGGAGCATTTCCACTGGGAAAGCCAGGATTACTCTGACTCCAAAAAGAGGCTTAGGGAATTCTTACTCCTCCCTCAACACAGGCCTTTAGATATCCCTTTTGTTCTGGACATTGTAGATGATGCCTTCTTGGAATCTAGCCTGGCCCCAGACACTTTACCTCCAGCTCCCCGAAAACTTGACGGGTATTAGAGTACCTGACTCTCACAAGTTCCTCTTCAAGAATCCTACTGCGGATCCAGAGATCATTTCCCAAGGACCAAAGGGCTTTAAGGCTGCTGCTGCCAAAACCCCTGCCCCCTCTGACAGAGATTCCAGGGCCTTGGACAGATGGGGTAAGAAGGTATACACTTCTGCTACTTTGGCCATTAGGGCCTTAAATTGCCAGTTTCATATGTTAAAGTATCAGCAGCATATTTTGGGACTACTTAAACAGAAAATGATGATTCCTGATTGTGCTGAACATAAAGAATTACAGGATTTAATGCATTCTGCTGAACAAGTTGGTAAATATACTTTGCAGTGTGGTTTTCAGTCTTTAGAAGCATCTTGCAGGGCTGCTCTTACTGGGTCTGAACTTAGAAGGCATGCTTGGCTTAAGGAGCAAAACATGCCAGATCATGTTAAAGCTAAATTACTGGATGCTCCCTTAAACCAAGACCGCCTGTTTGACAATAAAGCAGAAGTTGTCCTTAAAAAGATGGAGGAAAAAGCTAAATCTATGCAAACTATTAAAGATTTCCTGCAAGTACAGCCTCCTAGATTTAGTAGGCATTGGCCTTCTAAGAACTGGTCCTTTCCAGTCTCTTCCAGGCCTTCTCAGCCCAAACCCAGGAATAACAGACCCACCTAGGTTACAGTCTCAGTCTACACACAGACCTAAGAAGTGGGGGGCTGCCACTTCCAAAGCTGAAAGTAAGACACCCCCTTAAGGATATATGTCACAATGACTTAACCTTAACCCTTCCAAGCCCTGCTCAACTGCCTGCTCCCTTAGGAGGAAAGCTCGCTCTGCATGAAAAACACTGGGAACTCATTACCCAGGACAAATGGGTTTTAAATATAGTTTTCCAAGGATGTAGATTCCATTTCCACACCTTACCAACCCCAAACGGTTGGCCAGACTTACCCCCAAATCAGTGGGCAGAGGCTCAACAGCAGGTTCTCTCTCTTCTAAGTATCAGGGCTATTCAACCTGTCCCAGCAGAAGAAAGGGGACGTTTTTACTCAAGACTTTTCCTGGTACCCAGAAAAGAGAGCGCCTGGCATCCTATCCTGGACCTCTGTATTCTAAACACCTTTTTGGTAATCCCAAAATTCAAAATGCTAACACTTCAACAGCTGCTCCCTATGCTGGGCAAAGATGCCTGGTTGGCAACCTTAGACTTAAAGGAAGCTTACCTGCACATTCCCAATAAGGGAATCTTGCAGGAAATACGTACGCTTCAGAGCAGGCTCCATGCACTATCAGTTCTCTGCACTTCCCTTTGGCTTACCTACTGCGCCCAGGGTATTCACAGTGTCTAGCTCCAGCCATTGCATTTTGCAGGCAGAGAAATATTCAAATATACCCATACCTGGACAATTGTCTGATTCAGGCAGAAAACCAGGACTTGCTATTAAAACATCAGGCATTTGTAAAGAAACTTCTAACCTGGCTGGCGTACACCATAAATGAAAAGAAATCTCACCTGTTACCCTGCCAACAGATAGTATTCCTGGGAGCAAGCTTGAACACAACTTCCCAGATGGCTTTCCTCACACCATAGAAGTTTATTCGACAGCCTACTTCAAACTACTGGCCACAAAGACCCAGCTATCTGCAAGGTAAATTCTGCAAGCCCAGGGGTTCATGGCCTCTTGCATTCTAC
This sequence comes from Protopterus annectens, assembly GCF_019279795.1. NCBI lineage: Eukaryota > Metazoa > Chordata > Ceratodontiformes > Protopteridae > Protopterus > Protopterus annectens. Next base: position 1,411,396,906 of record NC_056732.1, on the reverse strand, counting down.
TAATTCCATATGCAAGACTGCATATGAGGAAACTACAATGGTATCTAAAAAGCCTATGGTGCCAACATTCTGAGGACATCGAAACAATAATTCATATCATTCCTTGTATAAAGACAGAGTTCCTTTGGTGGGCAGAGGCCTGCCACCTCAACAAGGGGCTCCCTTTCAATCTACCCCCTGCCGCCCAAACCTTAAGACAAATCAGAATATGCATGGGGGGCTCACTTGGCAGGGCAGTGCATTCAGGGCAAATGGAACCAGAGTCCGATGCATCTGCATATCAACCAAAAAGAAATGTTAGCTCTACAGAATTCCCTGACAGCCCTCAAGGACCACATCCTTCCAGGACAATTATTGGTAAAGACAGACAACACCACAGTTATGTGGTACATAAACAAGCAGGGGGGAACCCACTCATTCTCTCTCTGCAGACCAGCCATGGCTCTGTGGAACAGAGTCTTAAGCTACCAAGTGCACCTACAAACTCAATTCCTGCCAGGTAAGCTAAATCCACTGCCGGATGACCTAAGCAGAAATCTCATGGACCCACATGAATGGAAACTGGAACCAAAAATATTCAGCCTCTTGGGGAACAAATGGGGGACTCCAGAGATGGACCTGTTTGCCTCCCCCCAGAACTACCAATTGGACAAATTCTGCACCAGGACTCCCCACTGTTAAGCTTGGAAAGTAGATGCCCTGTACTTTACCTGGGAAAGCCTTTCTGTTTATGCCTTTCCCCCTCTGCCTCTCCTCTCAAAGGTTCTGATAAAGATCAAACAGGACAAACCAAGGACAATACTGATTGCACCTTACTGGCCATGCCAGCATTGGTACCCCCTCTTGCACAGTATGATACTGCTGGAGCCATGGCACCTACCTCAGACACCTTCCCTGCTGTCCCAGCAGGCAGGCCAGATTCTGCACCCTCAGCTTCAAACCCTGGACCTAGCAGCCTGGCTAATACTTGAGCTCTCCAGTAGCATCCCTCAGTAAGCAGGTGTTGGATGTTATTCTGGAAGCAAGGAGACCTAGCACTAGAAGATCTTATGTTGAAGTGTGGAAAAGATACTGTTCCTGGAGCCAAACTCAGGGGATGAGCACAACAGTGCCCAGCTTACCTCATATTCTTCAGTACTTAACAGAAATGCTCCACAAGGGCCTATCCTTCTCGTCAATTAAATTTCATGCCTCTGCCATTTCAGCACATTGAAATACTGAATCTCTTCTCTCACCCCCTGCTATAAAGCAGTTCCTCAGAGGGGCCAAAACTTTAATAAACCCCCCCCCAGGCGAGCCCCTACTCCAGCCTGGAACCTTAACTTTGTATTGGAAATGCTCACTCTCCCTCAATTTGAACCAGCTGCAACTGCAGAGTTGAAATTCCTTTCTTGGAAAACAGCCTTCCTTCTAGCCATCACTTCAGCAAGAAGAGTGTGTGAATTACAGGCCCTCATGGCAGTGGAGCCCTTCATTATCTTCCATGCAGAGAGGGTTTCTCTCACGATCAATCTTTCCTTTATGCCCAAGGTGGTGTCTAATGTGGCCTTAAATCAGTCCATTCATTTGCCTACTTTTTTCCTGAACCCACAAAACAAAGGTGGACGAATACTGCACTCTTTGGACGTGCACAGACAACTTAGATTTTATTTGGACAGGACCAAGCCTCTGAGAAAATCTGAACAGCTGCTAGTTAGCTTTGCTGCAGGGGCAGAGGGGAAGGCCATTTCAAAGCAAATCATTTCTAAATGGATAGCCCATTGCATTCATTTCTGCTATAAGCACCATGGAAAAGCTATCCCACAGGGGATAAGATCCCATTCCACCACGGCTACATCTACCACTGCAGCCTTCCTCAGAGGGGGTCCCTACCAGGGACATTCTAGATGCTGTTTCCTGGAGCTCTGTATATACCTTCACCAAGCATTACCACATGCCTATTTTTTTCTAAATCCAGAGCTGGTTTTGCCATTTTGCCACTGCAGTATTGCAGGGCTTTATAGCTGGTCCTAATGCTCTCTAAATTCTTCCTCCCTTCCTTAGCTTTGGGAATCAACCCAAATGTAATGACTGCAACAGTGAAACACGAAGAACATAGTACAGTTGTGTACACTTAACATAAATATAGATGTTCGAGTGTATTCACTGTTGCAGTCCTGGTTACCCTCCCTCCAGCCCCCCCCTGACTTCTCTTGGCTCTCTACCTTCCTTCTTGTTTGGTGTATTTAAGCTTTCTGGTGTATTTGATATTTGTTGGAGGTGTAACCTAAAAATACGAAATGAGATGTCCAAAAGAGGCAAGGTCCAGTAAAACTGTAACGTGTTTTATTCAGGCAAAAAATAAAAACCGTTTTCGCTTCTGTAACAACAGGAAGCTTCTTCAGCATGTCACAAATCAAAAACCCACATAATTTAAAACCACATGAGCATGTGACTAGTTCAACTAGTTACAAATTAAAGGGAAACCACATTTTTAATTGTAAATGGTATTAAATCAGATTTTTAAAAACTGATGATACTCTTAAAATGCAATGGAAATGTCTATAAATATGAAATTAAAATTAAAAATGGTGATTTACATGGGTGTTACTTCAAAACGTGTTCAAACACCCAAACACCCTAACAGACAGATAAATAACTTATCAATCTGACAATAACAAATGCTTGTCACCGAATAAGTAATAAAAAAATAAAAAATGAGAATAGTCATAGTTTACCAACATTTTGTGAAGCCACAATGAGTAATATCACAATTATTAGTAATGATAATAATAATAGTGCAATTGTTAATAATACTTAATTGTTAAATCGTATTAACAATATCTACTGACATTGTATAATATACTGAAAGTAAAAAAGACATACTTTATCCCAAATGTCAAGGTAAAAGTAAACTAAGCACTTCATCTTAAGTAACTCTTGTACTTTAAGATGGAGGCTATATTACAGTTGTCATTCAGACCCGGGAAAGAGAAGACATCCAACTGTAGTTGCCACTCTGATTCCCGGGTCTCCAATAATAATGACTGTGGTCCACCTCTTTTATCACAAAGAACTTTGTCAATACCCATAAATTTAAAGCTGTGGCCTCCATTATACAATAAGTGTTTGGAGAGGGCATTGTCACATCTCTGCTTACTAATGGCGTATAAGTGTTGGTAAATGCGGTCTTTAAACCGCCGGTCCGTCTTACCAACGTAAAACGCATTGCAGCATTCACAGAGAGCTAAGTATACAATGGATTTAGTGTTGCAATCAATCCTGTGGTTAATGGTGAACTTCCTTTTACCCACAGTAAAGGAACCACCTACTCGTAGGTGTATACACCATTTGCAACATCCACAGGTGGTGGTACCCCTGTGTTTAACCATAAAATCCACAGGACTGTTTCTCTGCAACAGTTCCTTAAGGTTAAAGCCCTTCTTAAAAATGAATGATGGTGTAATACCAAGCTTTTCATGTAGGCCGGTGTTAATAATGAAATACCAGTTCTTACGGATGGTTGAGCAAATTAGGCCTGAATCTAAACTAAATGGAGAAACAAAGGCTGTACAAAAATTAAGTTTGTTACAATGCTCACTAACCACTAAGTTGTCAGTGAGGGCAATAGGTGAATTTACTGGTGGTTGTAAAAGGTTATCATCCAACCCTACTTGTTCTCTACCTGCCAACAATGGAAGGTAAAAACCATCCCTCCTTTTTAATGAAACTTCACCTATCAGGTCAAGTATGAGCTCGTTAGGATACCCCCGGCTCCTGAACATGTCTGCCAATAATAAGCATTCCTGTTCAAATGCTTCCATGGTGGTACACATGCGGGCAGCCCTTACCAATTGTCCTTTAACAATAGATCGCTTCTGCCTCCAAGGGTGGCAGCTGGTGAAATGTAGAAAAGTGTTACAATAGGTTGCCTTCCTATGGATGGATGAGCACATTCTATTGTTGTCCTTTTGTAAGTGAACATCAAGGTAGTCAATATTACATATTGAAAATTGATGGGTAAATTTCAAAACCTCTACTGTGGAGTTCATGTGTGTTAAGAGATTGGTTGCATCATTCTCACTACCCTGAAATAACACAAACACATCGTCAAGAAAGCGAGTGTAAAATCTCGATCTCTGGACAAAAGGGGGATGATTAAACAAAAAGTGTTTCTCCCAGTAAGAGACAAACATATTGGCAACACTGCTGCCGCACGGGGAGCCCATCGCTATACCTTTCTTTTGCAAATAGTATTGTCCATCAAACAGGAAAAAGTTTGAGGACAAAACAATGTCCAACAGTACTGTGACCAAGTAGATATCATTGTCTATAGCACCACAATCCCTCATCATCAATTCAATCCATTCGACAGCCACATCGTGTGGGATAGATGTGTACAAATCAACCACATCGATTGTTAAAAAATTGTGACTGCTGTCGAAGGTGATGTCATTAATTGACTTAAGGAAGGACCAAGAGTCCTTACAAATCTGAGGAATCTTTTTTAAATATTTACTGAGAATATTGTCTATAAGACGGGCACAAGGGTGGGTGATGGAATTTCTGCCATCAACTAAGGCTCGCATTGGAGGGTCAGTGAGGTTTTTATGCATTTTAGGGATCCCGAACATTACCGGTACCCTCGGGTATGAGATGTCAATAAAATTGTACATATCTATCGTAATTCTACCCTCGAGGTAAAGATCCCTAAAATACCCTTTAATCCTATTGTGACACCCATTCATTTCATTTAAAGAAGAGGTGCCATAGGCAGGCGTGTCTAAAACTAACAACATACGCCTAGTGTATTCAACCAAGTCAAACACTACCAGGCCTCCACCCTTATCTGGTTTGATAACCCTTACAGCTGAATTACATATCTTGTTCAAGGCTGCCAGTTGTTCTGGTAGGGTGTTTCTACATGGTCTATTTTCTCCCCCTAGGGCATAAATTTGCCTGAAATCTAATTCACAAGCTTTTTCAAAAGTGAAAAGACCTGGATGTAAGGGGGGGTTGAAAGTGCTCGACAATTTCAAAAAAGGCATAATATCAGACATTTCATTGTTAAAAAACAAATTCAGGTTAAGTTTACGCACGAAGAGCTTTAAATCAATAATTGTTTTAGCAAGTCTGAAATGATAATCAGGCACAAAGTTCAGACCATTTGCAAGCAGTTCAATTAATTCTTCGTCAATAATAACGTCTGAAAAGTTGTAAACAAGAAAGTCACCCTTCTTGTTAGAAAGAAGCATCGGGCACCCACCATCTGAAGTTGTGCTGGACAAAGTTCTAGTACCAATCTCAGACACAGATGAATTTAATTCCTGTTCTTGTTCCTCTGGGGGCGATAGCCTTTCGCTAAAAAAGGCTTTGGGTGATTGTTGTTGTTGTTGTTGTTGTTGTTAAAGGACTTTATCCTATTGCTTCTTCGTAGACCTTGCGTGTCCGAAGAGGCAACCTGATCGTTACCAGAGGCAAAGTGGTTGGAAGAATGTGCCTCTACGTCCCCATTAGGATTAACAAAAACAGTAGGTTCTAGTTCCTCGTGAGTGTCCAGCCTGATCAGTTTTTTATTTAAGTTGGGAAAGGCAGTTTTATTATTGTACGCCTGTCTGTCTCGATCAAGTTTCTTAATTTTGTTAGCTTTTAATTTAACCAACATAGAATCTATGCTGGTAAATGACCGTTGGTAATCGTACTTATATCTCTGGAAGTTAATATCAGCTTTGACCATACTGTCAAGGTTTGAAGCTTCAACCAGTAGGACAGAGATATGTTTATTGTAATTCTTAATCATTAGGTCTAACAGTTCGAGTCCCTGTTTGTTAAATAAGGCCTGCAATTCAGAAATAAAGGTGATGTCAGTAAACAAGCCTGTAGGGGTGAAAGAACTTTGCAACCCCTTAGGTATCACCCCTTCCTTTACACATTGCTGAAAGTACAACACTTCAAGTTGAAGTTTTTTTTATTTTAACCATCATGTTGTCCAATGTTTTTAAATTCTTAGCAATACTATCATTGCTATTACCTTGCTCCATAGAGGCCGTCGCCGGTATGCCCGCTCCTGTAAGATTACCAAATTCAAGAGCAACAGAGTTTTTCACCCATTCGGTAAATGTAGGCATCCCTATAAGCGCACTGGTCTCATCATTTCCTCCTGGTATACCCATAGGTCCGCCGGTTGCTGTACGTGGAGGTAAAATAACATTAGTGGCCCCGTTGTTGGAACTGCTCTCACCGTTGACTGCAGTAGTGCCCAAACAGTTGTTACTTTGTTCACTATGCACTGAGACTGCCGTCTCCGTTATAGGACTCACACTAAAAGGCACCGGACGAGTACCTTGCCCAGCCAGAAACTCAAAGGTACTAGAATTCGGTGACAAACGATTGTTAAAAACAGAATTAACTCCTTCAGTCCTCCTTTGGCTTACACTAAACTTTTCAATATTGTCGAGTCGGGAGTTAAGAATGTCCAACCGTTGAGACAACGCTGACAAAAGCGTAGAGATGTTGACAGCTTCAGAAGGATTAACTGCACTGTCAGTGCCAAATATATTCAGAGAACCAGGACTCGAAAGGACACCTGTAGCCATACCAAACACTTGAAAGAGACGCCAAACAAAAATACGAAATGAGATGTCCAAAAGAGGCAAGGTCCAGTAAAACTGTAACGTGTACAATAATAAACAGACAGGCGTACAATAATAAAACTGCCTTTCCCAACTTAAATAAAAAACTGATCAGGCTGGACACTCACGAGGAACTAGAACCTACTGTTTTTGTTAATCCTAATGGGGACGTAGAGGCACATTCTTCCAACCACTTTGCCTCTGGTAACGATCAGGTTGCCTCTTCGGACACGCAAGGTCTACGAAGAAGCAATAGGATAAAGTCCTTTAACAACAACAACAACAGCAACAATCACCCAAAGCCTTTTTTAGCGAAAGGCTATCGCCCCCAGAGGAACAAGAACAGGAATTAAATTCATCTGTGTCTGAGATTGGTACTAGAACTTTGTCCAGCACAACTTCAGATGGTGGGTGCCCGATGCTTCTTTCTAACAAGAAGGGTGACTTTCTTGTTTACAACTTTTCAGACGTTATTATTGACGAAGAATTAATTGAACTGCTTGCAAATGGTCTGAACTTTGTGCCTGATTATCATTTCAGACTTGCTAAAACAATTATTGATTTAAAGCTCTTCGATGTAAACTTAACCTGAATTTGTTTTTTAACAATGAAATGTCTGATATTATGCCTTTTTTGAAATTGTCGAGCACTTTCAACCCCCCCTTACATCCAGGTCTTTTCACTTTTGAAAAAGCTTGTGAATTAGATTTCAGGCAAATTTATGCCCTAGGGGGAGAAAATAGACCATGTAGAAACACCCTACCAGAACAACTGGCAGCCTTGAACAAGATATGTAATTCAGCTGTAAGGGTTATCAAACCAGATAAGGGTGGAGGCCTGGTAGTGTTTGACTTGGTTGAATACACTAGGCGTATGTTGTTAGTTTTAGACACGCCTGCCTATGGCACCTCTTCTTTAAATGAAATGAATGGGTGTCACAATAGGATTAAAGGGTATTTTAGGGATCTTTACCTCGAGGGTAGAATTACGATAGATATGTACAATTTTATTGACATCTCATACCCGAGGGTACCGGTAATGTTCGGGATCCCTAAAATGCATAAAAACCTCACTGACCCTCCAATGCGAGCCTTAGTTGATGGCAGAAATTCCATCACCCACCCTTGTGCCCGTCTTATAGACAATATTCTCAGTAAATATTTAAAAAAGATTCCTCAGATTTGTAAGGACTCTTGGTCCTTCCTTAAGTCAATTAATGATATCACCTTCGACAGCAGTCACAATTTTTTAACAATCGATGTGGTTGATTTGTACACATCTATCCCACGATGTGGCTGTCGAATGGATTGAATTGATGATGAGGGATTGTGGTGCTATAGACAATGATATCTACTTGGTCACAGTACTGTTGGACATTGTTTTGTCCTCAAACTTTTTCCTGTTTGATGGACAATACTATTTGCAAAAGAAAGGTATAGCGATGGGCTCCCCGTGCGGCAGCAGTGTTGCCAATATCTTTGTCTCTTACTGGGAGAAACACTTTTTGTTTAATCATCCCCCTTTTGTCCAGAGATCGAGATTTTACACTCGCTTTCTTGACGATGTGTTTGTGTTATTTCAGGGTAGTGAGAATGATGCAACCAATCTCTTAACACACATGAACTCCACAGTAGAGTTTTTGAAATTTACCCATCAATTTTCAATATGTAATATTGACTACCTTGATGTTCACTTACAAAAGGACAACAATAGAATGTGCTCATCCATCCATAGGAAGGCAACCTATTGTAACACTTTTCTACATTTCACCAGCTGCCACCCTTGGAGGCAGAAGCGATCTATTGTTAAAGGACAATTGGTAAGGGCTGCCCGCATGTGTACCACCGTGGAAGCATTTGAACAGGAATGCTTATTATTGGCAGACATGTTCAGGAGCTGGGGGTATCCTAACGAGCTCATACTTGACCTGATAGGTGAAGTTTCATTAAAAAGGAGGGATGGTTTTTACCTTCCATTGTTGGCAGGTAGAGAACAAGTAGGGTTGGATGATAACCTTTTACAACCACCAGTAAATTCACCTACCGCCCTCACTGACAACTTAGTGGTTAGTGAGCATTGTAACAAACTTAATTTTTGTACAGCCTTTGTTTCTCCATTTAGTTTAGATTCAGGCCTAATTTGCTCAACCATCCGTAAGAACTGGTATTTCATTATTAACACCGGCCTACATGAAAAGCTTGGTATTACACCATCATTCATTTTTAAGAAGGGCTTTAACCTTAAGGAACTGTTGCAGAGAAACAGTCCTGTGGATTTTATGGTTAAACACAGGGGTACCACCACCTGTGGATGTTGCAAATGGTGTATACACCTACGAGTAGGTGGTTCCTTTACTGTGGGTAAAAGGAAGTTCACCATTAACCACCGGATTGACTGCAATACTAAATCTATTGTGTACGTAGCTTTTTGTGAATGCTGCAACGCGTTCTACGTTGGTAAGACGGATCGGCGGTTTAAAGACCGCATTTACCAACATTTGTACACCATTAGTAAGCAGAGATGTGACAATGCCCTCTCCAAACACTTATTGTATAATGGAGGCCACAGCTTTAAATTTATGGGTATTGACAAAGTTCTTTGTGATAAAAGAGGTGGACCACAGTCATTATTATTGGAGACCCGGGAATTAGAGTGGCAACTACAGTTGGATGCCTTCTCTTTCCCGGGTCTGAATGACAACTGTAATATAGCCTCCATCTTAAAGTACAAGAGTTACTTAAGATGAAGTGCTTAGTTTACTTTTACCTTGACATTTGGGATAAAGTATGTCTTTTTTACTTTCAGTATATTATACAATGTCAGTAGATATTGTTAATACGATTTAACAATTATTAAGTATTATTAACAATTGCACTATTATTATTATCATTACTAATAATTGTGATATTACTCATTGTGGCTTCACAAAATGTTGGTAAACTATGACTATTCTCATTTTTTATTTTTTTATTATTTATTCGGTGACAAGCATTTGTTATTGTCAGATTGATAAGTTATTTATCTGTCTGTTAGGGTGTTTGGGTGTTTGAACACGTTTTGAAGTAACACCCATGTAAATCACCATTTTTAATTTTAATTTCATATTTATAGACATTTCCATTGCATTTTAAGAGTATCATCAGTTTTTAAAAATCTGATTTAATACCATTTACAATTAAAAATGTGGTTTCCCTTTAATTTGTAACTAGTTGAACTAGTCACATGCTCATGTGGTTTTAAATTATGTGGGTTTTTGATTTGTGACATGCTGAAGAAGCTTCCTGTTGTTACAGAAGCGAAAACGGTTTTTATTTTTTGCCTGAATAAAACACGTTACAGTTTTACTGGACCTTGCCTCTTTTGGACATCTCATTTCGTATTTTTGTTTGGCGTCTCTTTCAAGTGGAGGTGTAACCTAACATATAACGTCTTCCCATTATGGGGGCACCTGACATCTGGGACAAGAAAAACTGATGTAATGGCGTCGGCTGCATGTTTTTTTACCCTTGACTACCTGACGTCATGGAAGAAGAGACAGCATCCGACGCAGGCATCCAAGACTTTGATATTCAGGCTGGCTGAGGGCTTACCTGCAGGCAGATAACCCAAATGTAATGACTGCAACAGTGAATACACTCGAACATCTACATTTATGCTAAGTGTACACAACTGTACTTTTTCCTATTCTGGGGCCAAGAAGGGTTAAACTATCTCTAGGCAAATAATTGCTTTTTGATTGTCCTCTGCTATTGTTTTTTGTAACACCCACCAAGGTAAATCTATTTCAGGCAAGGTTAAGACCCATTCCACTGGAGCCTTATCCTCTTCAGTGACGCATTGGAAAGGAGTGAACTCGAAGCATTCTAGAGGCAGCAATCTGGTCCTTTGTTCATACCTTCACAAAGCATTACAAACTGGATTCTTTCTCAAGTTCCTGAGAAGGGTGTAAGCACCATTCTCCAGGGATTCATGGAACCTTATCATTCCTCCTCCTAGGTAGAGTAAGCTTTGGGAATCTACCTATATGCCACTGAGGCAGTGTAAAGGATGAGCATAGTACAGTTGTGCAAATCCTGCTTAACTGTAACAGAATTTCGAATTTCACACTGCCTTAGTGGCATATGAAGGTATATTGAAGTTCAAAATCAAAAAGTCTGGCTGCTGTCCTGGACTCTTGTAAATACTGTATTAACTAAGTTGTGAAAAAAAAATGTTGGCTGTGTAAAACCCACCAGTCAAACAGTCCCTTTTCAGAAGTGACTTGGTACAGTATGTGGTTAAGTGACTCTGATTTATGTGATAGGTAGTCTGTGGGATCAGGAAATGGAGGCAGTGAGCCTGTTTGTATTTGTTGAGGTAGTTTTACTATGCTGGGTGAGGATGGCACAACAAACATGAAGGGGATAATATCTCCTTCCTTTTAACCTTTCACAGGTCTTGATTTGTCAGACATTGGTTGGAGATGCACATATGCAGTTGATGATCATTCAAAGTACTTTGTCCCAAGTGCAGCCTAAGATAACATACCTTGGAATAGATTTGTTCTTCGGCTCTTTCAAGTTTGTTAGCATTTTCTGAATGTATAATTACCCATGTAAACACAAAACTAGTTCCAGTGTGATGTGTAATTAAAAACTAGTTCCAGTGTGTGGTACATAAACAGGGCGTATGCTTAATGCCAGCCTCAACCTGTTATATGACGAAATATCAAAATTCACATATGACTGCACCTCCTTGGACCTTAGTACAGCAGAAAGAGTCACGTAAGAAATTCTACACCCATTTAGAAAAATGAGTAGAACTAGCAGTTACTACCAGCACAGAGCATCATGGGAAGTTCAGAAACAAACAACCCTGGTGGTTCGTCACTGTGGATAAAAACTGCACAACAAAAGGTAGAAACATTTTAATTTATTTAGTAAATCCAACATCTCTCTACTCAAGGGTAATATCAACAGCATTATTAAAAAAAAAAAAAAAAAAAAACTACTGTTGACTCCAGTAAAAAAGAAAGGAGCCTGTAAACTTAGGCTGGCCACTGAAGTCAGATAATTATAAACCTTTCTTTAGCGGTGTTGGGAAACTTTAAAAAAAAAATCCTCCTGTTTCTATCTCAATAGACATTGCCTATGTACTTAATAAATTATAGGAAAAAGCAACCAACTTGTGCTGTTTAAACATCTCACTAAAGAAGTAAAGCAGTCCAAAAAAGTAGAATGATGAGATGACACCAAGCTCTCAACATAAAACTAACAATCTTTTATTATAAAATAACATAAGCGCTTTCACAACTCTTGCTTCTTCACTGACGTGTGAAGAAGCAGCAAGAGCTGTGAAAGCGTTTGTTGTTTTAAAATAAAAGATTGTTCTTTTTATGCTGAGAGCCTGGTGTCATCTCACCATTCTACTTAATAAATTAAGCAGCAACTTCACCCACAGACTTTTAATCATACTGCCCAAAATATCTTGATCTAGCTAAGTCCTTTGACACCGATGTTCTTCGTGTTTCACTGTTGCAGTCATCACATTTGGGTTATCCTGCCAGGGGTGGCCTTCAATCGGCCCGAATCCCAGAGGCTTAGTATCTCTGCTGTGGTTGCTGTCGCTCCAGGACTGACATCAAGTCGTCAGTGGTATAAAATCAGGCAGTTGACGCCATTACATCAGTCTTTCTTGCCAAGGAGCCAGAAGCAGTTCACATGAGTGCCGGTCTACCGCTACCTGAGTTTTCGTTTACGAATTGAAGTTTGTCTTCTGAAGCTAAGTACCCTGTTGGGGATCCTTTTTTCTTGCTCTAACAGATGTCAGAAAAAGTTAACAATTGTCTCGCCTGTGGAAAGCAAGTACCACATATCAACTTCCATTCTTACTGCGTCACATGTTTAGGCCCAGAGCACAACGTTCCTCACTGTTGCTTTTGTGCTTTGTTCAATGCCAGAACTATACGTCGTCAGGCCCTTATTGTAGCTAGATATTTTTGCTCTCTGTCCTCGAATTCCGAAATGGCTTCGGTAAGCCATCCGACTACCGATCATCCAAAATTAAGGATAAAGACCGCACAGGTCCAAAACTGCCGATGATGCTTCCGTTAAGCTAGTCATTAGTTCTCCCGTCCTCAGTGAGGTGCTTTCTCAGCCCCAGATGCCCACTTCTGTGGATTCGCAGGCTGCTACCGGAGTCCGTAATGCCACAAGACTCTTCTAAAACTACAGAGTTTCTAAGGCCCAGGGTATGAACTGCGCCCAAAAAAACAACTACCCAAGCTCAGGCTCCTGCTTCCTTGCCTCACTCTCAAATTCTTAAAATGGCAGAAGACCTTATCATGCTTATTGGAGGAAGCCAGGCTACCCTTTCCAAAAGAAAGACTTGTCCTCAGTAGTTTTATCTGAACAGGAGTCCGATGACTCTGATCCTTCTGAATATGAAGGCATGCAACCCCTCTCTGCTTATGAGGATTCTGATGCAGAGTAATCCATTCCTTCTGCCTCTGCACCCGAGGATTTTTCATTTGGTGATACCCTTCATACTTTACGGGAACATTTCCAGTGGGAATGTGAAGACTATCCTCAGTCAAAAGAAAGACTTAGGGAATTATTAGATTTAATACAGCAGAGACCTTTGACCATTCCTCCTGTCCTGGATAATGTTTTTATGGAATCCAGTTTTACTCCTGACACCCTTCCTTCGGCTCCCAGGAAACCTGACAGATACTACAAGAATCCCTGACTCTCTCAAATTCCTTTTCAAAAATCCTACTGCTGACCCAGAGGTCATCTGTCAAGGACCTAAAGGAATAAAAGCAACCTCTGCTAAGAATCCCGCCACCTCAGACAGGGATTCCCGAGCTTTAGACAGTTGGGGTAAAAAAAGTATACATCTCTGCTACTCTTGTTATTAGAGCATTAAATTGTCAGTTCCACAAGCTGAAATAGTAGCATACCATGGAACTCCTCAAACAAAAAATATCTTCCTTTCCTACTTGTGCTGAAAATAAAGGATTACAAGAGCTTATGCATTCTGCAAGTCAAGTTACTAAGCACACCTTGCAATGTGGCTTTGATGCTCTAGAAGCGTCTTGCAGGGCAGCATTCTCTGGTTCTGTCCTTAGAAGGCATGCTTGGCTTAAGGAACAGACCTTGCCCAACCATGTCAAATCCAAAGTATTGGATGCATTGAACAAAGGCAATTTGTTTGGCACCAAGGCAGAAGAGGTCTTAAAAAAGATGGAAGAAAAAGGTAAATCTATGCAGACAGTTAAATACTTTTTACAGGTCCAGCTTCCGAGGTTCAGTAGGCATTGCCCCTCCAGACAGTGGTCCTTTCCTGCCCCCTCCAGAAACAGGACCCCCCCCCCCCAGACAGCAGCCCCAGGGAATGCAGAGATCTAAGCAATGGAGTTCCTCCTCTTCAAAAATGGGGAGTGCTAAGCCACTCCCTTATGGTAAGAGCTCACAATGACTTTACACCTCCACCCCTTACCTATACCCACCTTCTTGTGCCCATAGGAGGAAAACTGTCCTTCCATGCAAGCAACTGGGCCTCTATTACCAACGATCGATGGGTCCTCCACATAGTGTCCCAGGGATACAAATTTTATTTCCATACTCTGCCAACCCCAAAAGGGTTCCCAGATCTTACTCCAAACCAATGAGCAGAAGTCAAAAACCAAGTCCTTTCCTTGCTCTCCATAAGGGCAATTGAGCATGTTCCTGCAGACAAGATAGACCAAGGTTTCTATTCCAGACTATTTCTGGTAGCCAGAAAAGAGGGCACTTGGCGCCCAATCCTCGATCTATCTGTTCTAAACACCTTTCTTGTGATACCCAAATTCAAAATGCTCACCCTCCAGCAGCTTCTACTTATGTTTTCCAAGGATGCTTGGTTAGCCACCCTAGACCTAAAAGAAGCATACCTGCACATCTCAATCAGGGAATCTTGCAGAAAATACCTATGTTTAAATGCAGGATCTATGCACTTTCAGTTCTCTGTGCTTCCCTTTGGCTTATCCACTGCTCCCAGAGTTTTCACAAAATGCCTGGCTCCAGCCATTGCTTTTTGCGGACAAAGAAATATTCAAATTTACCCCTACTTAGACTATTGCCTGATTCAGGCAGACAGGAAAAGCTGTTACAGCACCTGACCTTTGTAAAGGACCTACTGACCTCCCTGGGGTATACTATCAACAAAAAGAAATCAAAACTAGTTCCCACAGAAAAAAAAAAAAATTATTCCTGTGAGCAAGCCTGGACACAGCATCCCAGATGGCATTCCTTACTCCAAAAAAACAAGCCTACCTGACAGGCTACTTGTCTCAACTAGCCACCAGAACCCAGTTATCCGCAAGGAAAATCCTTCAAGCTCTGGGGTTCATGGCCTCCTGCATTCTACTCATTCCATATGCTAGACTGCATATGAGGAAGCTACAGTGGTACCTAAAAAGCCTTTGGTGTCAACACTCTCAGGACCTGGAAGCTATCGTACCAATGATACCTAGTCTAAGATAAGATTTTCTTTGGTGGGCAGCAGCATGCAACCACAACAAAGGACTTCCCTTCTCACATCCCCATGCCACCCAGATCCTCACCACAGATGCATCAAACTATGCCTGGGTTGCACACCTGATTGGCAGGTCCATTCAGGGCCAATGGAGCCCAAATTAAATGCATCTGCACATCAACCAAAACGAGATGCTAGCTGTTCAACATGCCCTGACAGCTTTCAGAGCCCTACTCTCTCCAGGGCCTTTACTGATCAAAAGAGACAACACCACAGTGATGTGGTATATCAACAAGCAGGGAGGGACTCACTCTAATCCCCTCTGCAGGCTCGTCATGACCCTTTGGCACATGGCCTCAGCCATGCGACTACAGCTGCTAGCACAATTCCTGCCAGGCTCCCTAAACTCTCTGGCAGACAACTTAAGCAGAAACCTGCTTAGACCCACTTGAGTGGCAGCAAGACCACAGAACCTTCAACCTTGTAACCCAGACGTGGGCCACCCCGAAGTTGGACCTCTTTGCCTCCCACTCCAGTCATCAGCTCAGCAAATTCTGCACTAGGGAACCTCACAGCAGGGCCTGGAAAGTCGATGCTCTATCTTTCCAGTGGGCAATAGTCTCGGTCTGTGCATTTCCCCCTGTACCACTCACTTCAAGGGGGTTGCTCAAAATAAGGGTGGAAAAACCGAGGGCAATCCTGATTGCCCCATACTGGCCATGCCCACACTGGTACCCACTGCTGTGCAGCCTATCACCCCTGCTACCTTGCCACCTGCCTCAGATCGCGGCACTTCTGACCTAGAGCAATGGAGAATTCATGCATCCCTAATTGCAGACAACCTGGCAGCCTGTCTTTTTCCCTAACCTATCCTCAAGCTGCCAGCCTAAGCAAACAATTCCTAGATATTATACGTGAGGCCAGACTCCCCAGCACTAGAAAATCCTGTGCTGACAAGTGGAAAAGGTTTTGCACCTGGATCCAGGCTAAGGGAGCCAGAACGGCACAGCCCTCCCTTCCTCTCATCCTGGATTACCTAGCAGACCTACTACACAGGGGTCTATCCTTCTCTTCTATTAAAATTCATGCCTGTGCCATCTCTGCTCATGACAACACAGAGCCCACGTCTCTTCTCACACCCTCTCATCAAACAGTTCTTAAGAGGGCGTAACAACTTAAGTCCACCCAGAAGAGCTCCTACACCAGCCTGAGACCTTAACTTTGTGTTGGAGAAGCTCACCCTACCCCCCTTTGAACCTGCAGCTTCAGCAGTGTTAAAATTTCTCTCTTGGAAGACAGCCTTGCTTCTCGCCATCACTTCAGCTAGAACAGTATCAGAGCTACAAGCAGTCATGGCTGTAGAGCCCTTCATCATTTTCCATGCTGATAGTCTCCTTCAGGGCTAACCCGTCCTTCTTGCCTAAAGTGGTGTCCAGTGTGGCTCTCAACCAATCCATTCATTTGCCCATCTTTTTCCTTAACCCACAAAACAAGGGGGAAAGGATGCTGCATTCTCTAGATTGCACAGACCACTCAGATTCTATCTGAATAGGACTAAATCCTTTAGAAAAACTGATCAATTGCTAGTCAGATTCGCAGCAGGGGCAGAGGGCAAGGCCATATCCAAACAAGCAATCTCCAAATGGGTAGCACACTGCATACATTTCTGCTACAAACAGTAAGGGAAACTGCCCCCAAAGGGGGTCAGAACGCATTCCACCAGGGAAACCTCCACTTCTGCGGCTTTTGTCAGAGGGGTCTCACCAGGAATATTGTATGCATATAGTCTAACTTTCCATATTAATTCCAGTCTTTCTAGCTGTATCTCAAGTAGTCCCCCCTCTCATACTCTTTACCACCTGATCTAATGTCCAAAATTTGAATTCATGATTGGAATATTCTTGAATGTGCTTGGCTAATGCATTATTTTGTTTCAGTCTATTTATACTGTTTGTATGTTCGTATATCCTATCTCTTAGCCTATGTGTTGTCTTGCCAACATAAAAACAGAGGCAATATTTGGCGAGGTAGACTACCATTTTTGAATTACAGTTGTACTTCTTATTACTTGCCAGTTCTTTGTTATTAACAGATACTGATGCCCCAACTGGAATTAATATGGCAAGTTCGACTATATGCATATAATATTCCTGGTTTAAATGATGTGTTCCATGATGCCCCTACTAAAATTCAAGAGTCTACGTAGATAAACATATGGATACATTTACAGAACATTAAATAAATTTGGTTGCTAACCTTTGAAAATATACATGTATATGAAATATCTTAATTCTTTAATATGGTACCAATTACGAATGTATTTATTTATATGTAAATACAATTTATATAAATTATTCATATAGGTTATAAGTATTTATCATGGTTAACAGAAGGTATGATAGCAAAAGGGTGTTATTTTTTGATTTATTTGGTCAGTCTTTAAGCTATTCATAGCTGTTTACTTACATTTATTTATATTTATTCACATTTGATTTTGTGTATATGTATATATATATATATATATATATATATATATATATATATATATATATGTATATGATAGAATATAATAGGATTTTATAAATGGTTTTATTCAGTTTTGTATTAATAAATTTAAATGGATGCATTTTTCTTTAAATAAGTGATGTAAAAAATCAGGTGGCCTAACAGTTTTACTATTTAAATGTCACAATTAGTATGTGTTGTATTTGAAGAAGTTCAAGTATTTTTATTGAATGAAAAGCGCTTTATAATAAATTGGATTGTAGCTATTAAGCACGGTTGCCACAGTTTGTTTTTGGGTTTGAAGTTTTGTTTTTGTCAATTTTTTGGTATTTGCTTTCAACTGGTGGTGTCCTTCCACCATAACCTAGCTCCCTATTTGGGGGTTCCTGACAGGGCAAAAAAAATTGATGTAATGGCGTTGGCTGCCTGATTTCATACCATTGACGACCTGACGTCAGTCCTGGAGCGACAGCAACCGACGCAGAAATACTAAGCCTCTGGTATTCGGGCTGATTGAGGGCTTACCCCTGGCAGGATAACCCAAATGTGATGACTGGAACAGTGAATACACTCGAACATCTGCATTTATGGTAAGTGTACACAACTGTACTTTCCCCATACTGGCATCATGCAATAGCTGAATGCTTTCAAAATCGATCCATATGTTGGAAGATGGTTAGCAAACTGCCTGAAAGACCGAACTCACAGTTCAATTTGCATGTGCTTTATCAGGGAGTATGAAAGTGACCACAGGTGTCCCTCAGTACTCGGTGCTGGAATCTCTCCTTTGTATTTACAGCTGTTTAAGCGGAGGTCCAAGATTTCTGGCTAAAGAAGTTTGCAGACCATTATAAAGTGGAGATTGTTTTTAAGTTGTCCTATGACACCCAAATCCTCCATAATGAGCTTATGATAGTAAACTTTTTTTTTTATTAAAAATGGGCTCTTACTAAACAGTGTAGTATCACTTTTGGTAGATGACCCCTTCCCCTCATCTTTCTGTCTAGACAGCACACCTGTACAAAACCAAAATGTAGGGACCTAGGTATTCAGTTTGATAACTTTTTTTTGACCATTCTGTAACAGTGCTGGTCAGGAAATCCTTTTTAGCCCAGTTGAGTGCCAACTAAATATCAAGTTCTAAAGAGGTGTAATCACTCCCTTATAATCTGCGTTTATCAGGCTAGTTGAGTACAATGCCCCTCTTTGAAATGCATTTCTGTAAACATATCAGACTATTAGAAAGACCCCAAAAACTTCTATTCAAAAAGATCACAAGCTTAAAGTCCCTGAGCTACCATGTGAGGCTGGAAGTTGTTTCCCTTTATTCAGTGTCTTAAAGACCTTTGAAGGGACAGCTGTCGTGCTTACTTGTGCACCATTAAAGACCTGATTGTTCTTGAACATCTTATTTTTCCCCAAGTCCAGTTACCTCCACCAGTACTAGAATCATGGACCTAAGTGTTCACCAGCAGACACACAGGTCACAATAGAGGGGGCAGCTTTATAACCCAGCCCTTCCCAAACTTCTGGAATAAATTTCCTCTGCATGTTAAGCAGCATGACTCGCCGTCGTCTTTTTAAACATAAACTAGGTGACTGGATGGATATCCACACATTTATTCCAGGTTTGACCAGAATGGCCATCCTGGAGAAGGGTGGTGTGCTGCCTATGGGAGGGTACTGGCAAGGCAAGAATGGTCATGAGGCTTTTCTGTCTTGGAATGTCTGTGATTGTGTAGAGTGGCTGTGTGAGCCTTTTGCTTAGTAGATGGCTACTTGCTTTCACAGAGTGTAGCAACAGACAAGCTAGTTTAACTTCTGTACCTGGATCATGAAGGGACAGCTACGTCTTTGATCATTTCAAGAGTTAATCCCAACTCTGTAGCTTCAAATGTATGATGGCTTCTGCAAATTTTGGACCTGATAGATTTCTTGTAAAGAAATGTATTCCTCTGCTTTGGAGTTACCTGTTGCTGCTTTTCAGCTTTGATTTTTCTCTTTCTTTGAAAGGAAAGGAAATAGTACCAGGAATTCCATCTCTCTAAGTTGTTATTTGTTTACCTGTGCTGTTGTATTATCCCAGTTAATGTGCAGCTTCTGTCAAGTGTTAAAAGTACCTTTCCTGTCTTTCTGGATTTCATTAACTCATTACATCTGAGTGAATCCCCCCCAGGTGCATCTGCAGTTAACTCCTACTGACGCGTCTAGACGTCAAATTTTGCTTATTCATATTTGCATCAATAATACCAAAACCATGTTATGTAAAAGGTTTTAAAAGATTTCGTCTTAAATCTTCCATAATGGCACATTCGATTGCATTAATATTTTACCTCTCTAGTGCAGGTAATTAGATATTGACTGTTTTTATGATATTAATTTATATAGATATAATTCTCAAATTTTTCTAAATATCTCAACATCCAAGTAGCACAGAACTCCTCAATCTCATAAGAAAGCTCTCTCAGCTAGATGAATAAAATGCTGCTTGACAGTATGTGTGTGACTTGAGTGGTTGCTGATATATTGTAAGTTGTTTACAAAATATTATATATGTAATAGTTACTTTTACTGCGACTTATAAAATTTGGTTTAAGATCTAGAACCTAAAGAATAGTACCACTGTAAAAATAGTTTGTGCTCAATAGTTTGCCATTTATACTTCATTCATAACTCGTATGACTCCAGAGATATGAACATTTGTTTTAAATGTGAGGATATAATTTGATTCTGTCAAAAGGCTTAGGCTCCTCCCATTAGAAGTTACAGTGCAAACTTCCTGGGCTCTATTGGAGTGAATGGGTTAATTAAATTTGCCATTTTATTAGTTTGTCACCTTTTAGACATTTCATATGTTTTCTCTGGCAAATATCGTCCTTAAAGAAGAGCTTTTCTTTAAGCCATGTAAAAAAGCATTTGGTTCCTAACTAGCATGTTAAGTTTATTCCAGATTTTGGAGTGTTTTTATTCCATTATGTTAAACATTTTTTCTTGAAAAAACATTCTTCATAATTATATGCTAGAGTGTCTAAAGTTACAAGATGTGTTCAACACATAGCTCGGGGTTTTCTTAAATGTAAATGGCTCATTATTCTTGAAGTCATGTTTGACATTGCATTTTCTAGCATTCTCATGTTCCCATTTAGCTAATGTGCTAAATAGATTCTGCATCTGATGTATCATCGTAGACTGGAGCTTGCCTATTAGTGAATCATGAGCATTATAAAATAATAGCAACTTGCATCACCTTATAGGCTGGGAATGCTAATTGTTAAACTATTTATAGATGAAATTTATATCTGTATGATATTTTATAATTTGGCAGTTTAAGGAAGCATTCTACTGGGGCAGCAGCTACTTTTTAAAAGGTGTAATTTGCTGTTATATTGTAGACAGTAACTTGTCATCTGTCCACATGTTCACTAAGCATTAGAAAATAAATGGGTCTTCAGAGGCTGAAGGAGCTCTTTGTACAACCTTGCCTTAGTGACCTTGTGGGACCTCTGCATGGTCCTTGTATATATAACTCATTGAGCTAATCATCCATCTTGTGAAGACAGTGACCGACAGTATTGCAGTACATATATAGGAGGTATGTTTTGCAACAGACTCGAGTGTCCCTGGCTTCACAGTAAATTTCCTCTCTCTCCATTGGCTGCAATCTTTTGCAGTTTGTTCTTTGTCTAGTCTTATGCTGTTTTATTATGAGATGGCCCGTTCAGCTTGCATTTGTGACCATCATGGCAGTGTGGTGGATTAGACTTTCTCAAAAAGAGCCTAATGGAAGAAAAACAAGATTGTTGGGTAAGTTTAATGTTTTATAGCTGCTGTATTTACAGTTGTATTTTATCATATGTGGCCCATCAGAGTAGTTTGGTCAATTTAGCCTTTTTCCTGGAGATGGGCAGTAAATGTAAGAGACCACATTATGGTGGCTTGTCAGTGTACTGCGTGTCATGAATGGGATCTGTGGGAGAACCTCCAGCTAAATGCTGTTTAAATGTTATGTCAAAATGCCACAGCAGCATGGTGCTCTTGAGAAAAGCATTTTCTTTAGTTCATGTCTGAGAAAGTGACTGGCTTTATTTGACTTTTTGTTTAGAAAAGCTGTTGTGCTTAATGTTGTTGTCTTTCGGCTTTTCCCGGTTAGGAGTCGCCACAGCGGAACTCCGGTCCACTAATGATTGGCAGTAGATTTTCACGAACGCCGAGGTGCCAGCTCGACGTTCAACCTTCAGCGAAGGCACTCCCTTTTATGCATGTCTTTTGAACGCCCACCCAACCACGGGGAGGACATGCAGACTCCACACAGAAGGCACTCCCCGCACTCCAGCCGAGAATCTAACGGGAGAACCTCTTGCTGTGAGGCAACAACGCTACCGCTGAACCACCACATGGCCGTCAAATCTGACCAACAGCAGTAAAGAAGCAGGAAATTGTGTCCATATAAATTCTGCAGTGACCATGCCCTAAATCATATGCGGCTGTCTCACGCATTACTGTGTGCTTTCAGCCAGTTAGGGCACCAGGGTGGCTGGTAATCCATCCAGTTTGTGAGGGCTGGGAGAGTTGCTAATCTGCTGTTATGATGAGTACCTCACATAATTACCATATAATTTAACATGTTTTAAGTATTGTAGAAAGTCTTTGAGTTCTAATACAAGGCTGTTTGCCCTACCACATTTTGCTGTTATGAGCATGAAAACTGCCAAAATGCTTCCTTAAAGGAGTGGAAGAACGTTTCCACGGATCTACAGTCAGAAAATGTCTTTTCTCACTCTGCCATAGTTTGGTCCAAGTTTTGTGCTTTATAGTTTACCATCTCTTATTTGCTGTATCTATTTCTCCTCTTGGGTATGTCTGGGTCTGCTCAGCTTGTCATGTCATTGATTTTTTTTTCCCCCTACAAAGTTGGTTCTGTTTTGCCAATATAAGGTTATGCTTACCTGCATGTTTTTTTTTCTTTCTCTTGTATTTGTTGGTTCACCTCTTCTGTTTTCTTTGGGTGTGTTGTTCAGTACCACTCAGTTGAATTGATGTGGTGAAATACTGTGATGACCAAGTTGTATACAAAGTCTGGAAAGCTAGTTTTAATGATTGTGCAATCTTTGTTAGATGGTATTCTGCTTACTTGATAAAGGTTCACCCTTTTGTCTCATACCAAGCTGTAGCACTTACTAAATTGGTTACTGATGGTGGTTGCATGTAAGGGAATATAGAATTTTGTAGATATGTAATTTTATCTTTCAGCTTGTTTGTAGCTGGTATTGGAGAACGTGTGACTGGATGTAGCTCCATTAGCACTTGAGTTGCATAAGATGCTACTGTTTTCTGTAACCAGAGCATTTAAAGGTGGTTGATCTTCGTGTTTCACTGTTACAGTCATTACATTTGGGTAATCTGCTGGCAGGTTGCTCTGTCGGCCTGATTAACAAAGTCTTTGGTCCTGCGTCAGTTGCTGTCCCTTCTTCCATGACGTCAAGTCGTCAGGGGTATAAAACATGCAACTGACGCCATTACATCAGTCTTTCTTGCTGCGCGGTGCCAGAAGCAGAAGCAGTTTGCAAGTGCCGGTCGGCCGACTCCTGAAATTTTCGTATTCGAGTTTCATAACCGAAGTCTTCAACTAAAAGCTAAGTACTCACTTGGGGAAACTTTTTCTTGCTCCTTACCGATGTCAGAAAAAGTTAATAATTGCATTACTTGTGGGAAGTAAATACCTCATACGGATTTTCATTTGTACTGTATTCCTTGCCTAGGCCCTGACCGCAACGTGCCTTGCTGTCGGTTTTTTGCTAATTTTAATCAACGCATGAATAAACGTCTGTATATTTTTGCTTCAAGATTTAATTATCTAGAAATGCCGTCAGTTAGCAATCCAACTACCGGAATACCAAAAAAACGCAAAGAAAAAGACAGAGACAGACCGTCGAGGTCCAAAACCGATGTCAACGCTTCTCCTAAGCCAGTCGCTGGTTCGCTGGTACTCAATGAGGTGCTTTCACAGTCCCTGATACCTGCTACTTCTGATTCGCAGGCCTCTACTGAGACCCATTAGGAGTCCGGGAATGCCTTGAGATGCTTCAATTTTGAAACCCACTGATGTCTCTACCTTAGATGGGTCCAGAGCCGCTGTGCAGGCACGCACCGGCTTCTGAGGGGGTTTTCAGGCCTACAGATTTGTATATTAAACCAACGCCATCTTCAAAACTAAGGCCAAAATCTAAATCTATGTCTAAAGAAAATGACGCCTAGGTCTCATGTTCAGGCCCCTATGCCTAAAAAACAAATGATCAAAATGGCTGAAGATTTAATTACACTGATCAGGGGTAGCCAACCCCCTCCTCCTAAGAGGCCTAGGCAAGACATTGACTATGAATCTTCTGAACAGGATTCTATTTCTTCTGACTCTTCTAGTGAACAGGATTTGTCTATTCCTACTTATGAGGACTCTGATGCAGAATATTCCATTCCTTCCGCCACTCCCCCTGAGGATTTTTCTTTTGGGGAAACTACATATCATAAGGGAACATTTCCACTGGGAAAGTCAGGATTTCTCTGAATCTAAAAAGAGACTTGGGGATTTTCTTTTCCTCCCTCAGCATAGGCCTTTGGCCATACCTCCTGTTCTAGACATTGATGTTTTTTCAGAATCTAGTATGACTCATGATTCCCTACCACCGGCTCTTTGTAAGCCAGACAGATACTACAGGGTTCCGGACTCCCACAAATTCCTTTTCAGAAATCCTATTGCTTACCCTGAAACCATTTCTCAGGGTCCCAAGGGCATTAACGCCACTACTGCTAAAAATCCTATGCCTTCTAGTAGAGATTCCAGGGCGCTGGATAGATGGGGTAAGAAGGTTTACACGTCTGCAACCTTGGCAATCAGGGCTTTAAACTGTCAATTTCATATGCATAAATATCAACAGCATATCATGGGACTGTTTAAACAGAAAATGATGTGAATTTCTGACTGTGTGGAAAATAAAGATTTGCAGGAT
Source organism: Protopterus annectens (assembly GCF_019279795.1). Classification (NCBI taxonomy): domain Eukaryota; kingdom Metazoa; phylum Chordata; order Ceratodontiformes; family Protopteridae; genus Protopterus; species Protopterus annectens. Next base: position 1,411,372,290 of record NC_056732.1, on the reverse strand, counting down.
TTATTACATTCAGCAGAACAAGTTGGAAAACATACTTTGCAGTGTGTTTTTGATTCCTTGGAGGCCTCTTGCAGGGCTGCTGTAACTGGATCTGTGCTAAGAAGGCATGCTTGGCTCAAAGAGCAAACTCTGCCTGACCATGTTAAAGTAAAATTGTTGGATGCTCCTTTACAACAGGACTGTCTCTTTGGTAATAAGCCTGAAGAAGTGTTAAAAAAGATGGAAGATAAAGCTAAATCTATGCAAACTGTGAAATATTTCCTACAAATGCAACCTCCTAGATTTAGTAGGCACTGGCCTACTAAAAACTGGTCCTTTCCAGTCCCCTCGAGAGCCGCTCAAGTAAAATCTAGACAGGCCAAAGGCTCCAGGTTTCAGTCACAAAGAACTTTTAGAACAAAACAATGGGGTGCCTCCAGCTCCAAATCTGGAAGCAGCAAGGCACCTCCCTATGGTAAACAGTCTCAATGACTTCCCTCTACAGTCACCAAGCACTTACCTTTTGCCCCCCCCCCCCTTTTGGGGAAAACTGGCACTTCATGCACGAAATTGGCAACTTATTACCCAGGACAAATGGGTTTTAAATGTAGTATCCCAGGGATACAGATATCACTTCCACACATTGCCAATCCCAAACGGATGGCCAGATCTGCCCAGAAACAAGTTCTGTCCCTCATGAGCATGGGGGCTAGTCAACCAGTACTAGAAGAGGAAAAGGGACAAGGTTTCTATTCAAGACTTTTCCTGGTACCCAGAAAAGACAAATCATGGCGTCCAATCCTGGACTTATCTACTCTAAACACATTTCTGGACATTGCAAAATTCAAGATGCTGACTCAACAGTTACTACCTATGCTAAGCAAAGATGCCTGGTTGGTAACTCTAGACTTAAGAGACTTACCTGCATATCCCAGTCAGGGAATCTTGCAGAAGATACCTCCACTTCAAAGCAGGCTACTTGCATTACCAGCTCTCTGCACTGCCCTTTGGCCTATCTACTGCGCCCAGGGTCTTCACAAAGTGCCTGGCACCAGTAATTGCATTTTGCAGGCAAAGAAAAATTCAAATATATCCATACCTGGACGATTGTCTAATTCAGGCAGAAAATGAGGACATTCTTCTAAAGCATCTGGCGTTTGTGAAAAGGGTTCTAACTTGTCTAGGGTACACCATAAACGAAAAGAAATCACAACTGGTACCCTCTCAAAAAATTACATTCCTGGGTACAAGCTTGAATACAACTGCCTAGATGACTTACCTTATGCCAGAAAAGCAAATTCAATTGGTGACTTACTTCAAACAGGTGGCCACAAAAACCCTGCTATCTGAAAGGCAAATTCTGCAAGCCTTGAGGTTCATGGCCGCCTGCATTC
>NC_056732.1:1411183417-1411358417 GCF_019279795.1 Protopterus annectens | reverse complement strand
GTTTATCTTGACTGTGAACAGTTCATTTTGAAATGCTGCTCTCAAATGCCTCTTTACTAGGTCAAGGCCTTTGCCAGTTCTTCCATTAAATTCTGTTGTGGTCATTTTGTAACTCCGTTTAGTAGTTACGCCTTCACCGAGCATTGTTGCTTGTACCTTGATTACAGGAGTCGGACCTCCTTTGACACTTTAGTATTAAAAGGCTTGGCCTTGTGAGTGTGTTGCTCATTTTGTCTTCTTGGAGTTTAATTTCACTTGAGATTTCTTATCAGCAGTTGCACATTCTTTTGGGCCTTCAAATTCAGATGTTTCTGATTTTTACTCACTGTATCCATTGATAATTGAGAAGTAATTGAAGCTATATGAAGTGGCTACGTATTACCCTCCTTTTTTTGCTTGGATGGTCCCTTTATCCAGAAGCTTTGAGTAAATCCCCTTCCAGGTTGAGCAACTAATTGTCCTTATATGCTGTTTTAAGGTTGTACTTTTAATGGATGAGGGATCAGACTGGGTGTTATAAAAGTTAGGCACTTTTCTGTACTAGCACATGAATGTGTAATTGGGAAGTGCACCTGCCTTTAAGTGTAGAGCAGGGACAAGGAAGTGGGCTGTGGGAAGCAGTTCCCTGCTTTTTGGTGTAGTGGGTCTAAGCTCTTAGTATGACCCTGCCACCGTGAGACTGATGAACAATGACTTGCAAGTCCTGGGAGGGAGGGAGGCGGACTGACATCTAGAAAGAGAGGTGCACTGTATTGCATTGCAGTAGAGCAGGAATCTGCACTTGGCTCTGTCAAGCCATGTTTGCCTGTCAACCTTTATGGGGCATTGGTGGGAACACACACACCCTTAGGCAGAAAGTAGGAAGCCCTTGCATTGGCTGTCAGGGGAAGGGGGCAAACCATTATTGCCTCTAGCTGCTTAGATGATGGTTATGCCGCAAACAGCTCTTGTCCTAATGATGAATGAGTGGTATTGGCAGTGGCAGATTGTCGAGTGGCATGGGGGAGAGGACAGAAAAAGCACTCTCACACACACAAAATGATGACAATAGAATAAAAACAATCACCACTGAGGAGGGCCCTTCCAGTGTCTGTTAATATGGCATGGTGTGTACATATGGCTGTTTTCTGTTTAGAAGGGCCTCCAGAAGGCACATAGGCAGGCTTATGCAATGCAGAGTCATTTACAATCATTTTCAGTCTCTTAAAATGTCTTTACGTAGGTTGTTCAATGTTTGAGTGGAAAGCATTGCAGTACGTAGTGATGTAGGTTCATAGATAGTTACTAGGCCTGCAGTCTGGGGACCATTGAGGAGCCTAGCCAAAATTTCCAGCTGCCCCCAAGCACTGTCTGGTTATGTGACTTGCTCGAGGTCTCACAGTAGGTACATGATGGCTGAGATAATCAAATCCTTGATAACAGGAACTGTAGCTCACAGCCTTAAGTATGTAAACCAGCTGTCAGACTTGAGCCTTATTTATTGGGGGTTAGGATTCTTAAGTGTGTGGATTTCCATGTTTTTAGTATGTGAAATTGCTTAAGCCTTGCACTCTTCAGGGTTTGGTGGAAACTGTTGTTTCTCATACTGTTGCAAGAGTCTTCTGTCCTGTGCACCATTTTAGAATGTTGAAAACAAAATTCTAGGTTAGCAGTTGTCAATCGATATGAAAAGAGAAGGTAGTCTTGCTGATGAACTTGGAAATGAGGCTGTATTCAGACTGCACAGTCACTGCCCTTCAGATGAAGAAACAAGTGAGACCATTTATTCAGTGCTTTGTCTTTTGATCTGCACTCTGGATTTCATATTGGATGTTCAGTCCGTTTACCTCTTGATAGTAAGTCCTTTGCACAGCAGTTAAGCAAGGCAGTGTGTGGTGGTTCTGCTAATTCTGGCCATGTGTTACAAAATTACTCTGCTTCTTTAACTTTGCTGATTTTGAGATGTTTCTGTTATGTTTTAAAATTGTGCTGAGCTTATTCAGCCAAAGCTTGTCAAATTTGAAGAAATTCAGAAAAGTGCCTAGTACATCTTTTTCATTTGCAAGCTACAGCTCTTCTTTCAGGATTCGTCAGCAGGTATGATGTGTAGAGCATTTGTCCAGGTGACACCCCGAAGCTCGAACTTCTTTCCCAACAGTTCATTGCCAATTGACTTAAGAGGGTGATATTTCCTTTTACTATTTTTTGAGTGGAAATGTTTTCTTTATTTAACCAAAATTGTTTAGAGTTTAAAGCCATCATATATTTCTGACGCCAAGACTGAGAAATGACATATTACAGCTGCACACAGGTGTATTTTTTCGTGGTACAGTTTTGTTTAACAGTAGAGACTTTAAAAGAATTATACTAGTCAAGTTGACTCAGACATAGCACAGGTAGTCTACATTTTAACCTTGCATAGCTTAAAGTCCTAAATTCCTTTAAGGACAGTTTTTACAGATGAACCAGTTTTAATCGGGCGAGACAAAATTATATGGCTCTGGCCTTGTATTTCTGCATGTCTTGTCTTTGTAAGCAGCCAGAAATTATTTTTTGACTAACTGCGTGTACTAGTAAGACTGCAGAAGGTCTAAATTGGTTGTGCGACTTGATTCTTTAACATAAACCAGTTAATGTTATATGAGAGGTGAAGTATGGTGATAGTATTGTTAGTGACCTGTTAGTATTTTACACTGACTACAGTTGTTGGAGACTCATTCTTGGCAGCTGAGTACAGAATAGTACAGTAGTACATGAGGGCAAAGGTCAGATTAAGGAATATTATCTGGAAAAATGTGAATTTTTTTGTCTTATTGAGATTAAAAAAGGAAGATGTTATGAGTTAACACTTTAGTCTAACGTGTGGAGGCCTACTTTAGTGGTGCTTGTGGTTGGGATATCCGTGTTGTAGGGTTTGTGTGCTCTCTGGAGGCGCGCAGCGACTATATATGCTACATTGAGAGAGAGCCTGTCCTCCAAGCCTGCCAGCCAGTCTTCCAAGTTTAGATGGCAAGTTGTGTTCTATGTATAAAGCAGTTGAGCTGTAGAAATGTTCATTTGGCTGCCAAGTTGAGCCATGACATACTTGGTATTTTCCATTTGGGAGTGGTGTTAGATGTATGCACTTATAAAAGCCAGTGATTCATTTTGGCCATCTGAAAAGTGCAAGAGGTGAAAGTTGATGGCCTGGTTTGCTTCTTAGAGAATAGTGGCAGTTGGGAATGGCCAGCAAGGTTCTAAACTGGGGAAGATAGTTCTGTCACATATCCCTCAATTTGGCAGGAATACTATTAGACGGTCAAAGAAAGGGAGATCTGCTATGTCTCGCACCCTTTTTGAGGTAAATGTGTCAGCAAGAGAGCCTCACATTGTGCGTCATTTATTTGTCTATTGAGGACATTAGTTTGTTCCAGTATTTTGCTGAGTGGCCTGACACATATGCATCACTGAATGCCACCTTTCGGGTTTCATCCTCATCAAATGGCCAAAGCACATGCACAGGCAACTTTTTCCAGAGGATTGGTGAATTAAGTTTCTTGGTGAGAGTTTGTTGACACACTTGGGGCCAAGGAATCTTAACCCCCAGATTTCCCCTTGAGACTGCCTCAGCCTGATGGCCTAGTAGGAGGAGGATCTACTGGATCCCTCCGTGTCAGATGCATATTTGCCTTAAGTACCCATTATCTGCAGCTTACATATAGCTCTTTGCATATGTGCTTCAGTCAAGCAGAGGGTTCTCTGTGCAGCTTATGGGAGGACTCTGATAACCTGAAAGTTATTTTGAGACCAGAAGGAATGGTGATTATCTCTACAACTGTTAACGGAATTCTTTTTTTCCTGTGGAGAAGACCATCGGGATGTTGACATGCATCACACTGGCAGACCATTGAACCTTTATTTATTTTACATTTGTTGGCCGGGCTAGTCTAACTGGCTATATGTCCATTTTCAGTAGAGGCCCGGGGAGAAAAGCTCCAAGACATATGCAAAAATACAATGTAAAAAGAAGTACAGTAAAGATGCATACAAACTGAAATATAGAAAGTAGTAGCAGTTGGGGAAATAAAACAAAAAAGAAAAACTTTTTTTTTTTTTTTATAATAGCAGTAGATAAACATTCTTATAACAATACTAACTTCAATACAAGCAATAGATAAACATTCTTATAACAATACTAACTTCAGTACCGCAACTGTGATTCGCAAGGACCGTAAGGAGGTATACATATATAAAGATGAATGGTTGTTATTAATGAGACATAAGAAAGTTAGTCTGGATTAGTACAGGACCTCTTACCTTATCCACAGAAATCTGCCCGCCGGGTGAGCAGTCTTTCCTTTATGGAGCCATTTACCCCGGGGATCACTTCAGTGGCTCTGCTGGACAGAGGCACAGGGAACTAATCTAAGGGGCGGCGAAAGCCAACACATTCTGGCTAGGCTTATAAATGCAGTCGGGCAGATAGCCCAATACCTACCTATGAGCTCATGATCAGTATGCTATGTGTGGAGACCTAGATGCACTCATACATGGATATATACATATAGAGCTGTTGGACATGCTACACTTAAAGAAATCCCAATCCCTCGGAGCCACGTGCTCCAGGGATCTAAACCTTGTAATCACAATAAACAAAACATGCTGGAGGGATAGGTTCCTGACCCAGAGACTCCGGAATAGATTGCCCATACATGTCAAGCAGAGTGCCTCTTTGGCCCTCTTCAAAAGGAACCTTGACGATTGGATGGGAGAAAGGAAATTCACCCCTGGGGATCACGTCAGTCACCCTGCTAGACAGGGGTCCAGGGAAGTAAATAGTGTGGGAAGAAATAGCCAGGGAATTGTTATGGCTACGCTTGTATAGGCACTAGGGCTGATAGCCTAGTACCAACCTATGAACCTAGATATTTATATTGTATGCATAAATGCATATATATGGATCCCTTTCATATCGCTGAAATTTCAAAACTCCAAAGACCATATGGCTGAGACCATATGTCCAAAGTTTTGAAATTCGGGGGGGGGGGGCTTACCTGTATGATTTTTGCAGGGGGGCAAGCCCCCTTGCACCCCCCACACCCACTGCTACTTAAATATACCAACTCCAAGATTGCACTACAGTGAAGAAAACTGCAAATCCCGGGTTACCGCTGTACAGCGATCCCTGATTTTTGAAGTTTCAAAACTTCGGAGGTATGGTCTCGGCCGTATGGTGTTTAGAGTTTTGAAACTTCAGGCTGATAGGGAACCATATACATATATATATATATGTGTGTGTGTGTGTATATCCACACACACACACATGTAATACACGTGCATACACAGTGTTAAAGCATTTGGGTAATACATGCTTAGTTTCCAAGAGAGATGTGGCCTTCAAGTCCCCAGTTGAGTGTAAGGAGATGTAGCATTGCCATTCTAGAATGAACTGCTTTGTGATCACTGCTGTCTAGTGCTACCCTGGAGATCAGTGTGTCCAAAGATCTTATCAGAGTTGGGTGTTGAGGATGTTCTTTCCTCATTTGGGCATGATTGCTGAGCATTAAGGATGCCTTCTGTTTTAGGTGTGCACAAAAGATGTCTCATTCTGGGTGAGCCTTTGTTTCCACTCAGCACCTACAGTATTTACCAGTTTGCTAGACATTGTGGCAAAGACTTTGCAGTAGGGGGGCTGCTAAGAGGTGACCTGTGTCTGACTTGCAAGCCATCCTCTGTCCCAGTATAGACTGGATTTACTGCACATCAAGTCAGATGGCATCCAGAATACTTTGTCTAGGGATCTAAACCAGTTGTGCACCATCAACAGAACAGTTTGGAAGGACCGGTCAGAGTCGGCTGCTCTGAAACGGACTCCCCATCTAAATAAAACAAAGCTCATTCCTGTTCATATTCAAACTTAACTTGGATCTATGGATGGGAAACAGAAATTTAAACCCAGAACTGCCCCTGTACTACTAATAGACAGAGGCAGCTCTTAAATGCTTTATCGCATGCATGGACCTCCAAATCATATACGGTATGGTATAATCCCAATTATTCTCATTAGGGATAATATATAAATGTTAAGTTGTCAATCTCGCCTTCATTCTTGCTTGATGGGTTCGGAGCCGATCCCTCGGCTCCACTGCACTTGCTAAGCTCGAGAGTCACTTTTACCAGCTCGAGGCAGCCCCATATCCCATGATGCAAGGCGGTAAGTACCCCGATCTCGTTTGCCGCTTCGCTTATGAGGTCCTCCTTTTACCAGCTCCTGGTAAGTGATTCTCTTTTTGGATATTTAAGCCCCTTTTTCTTAAAAAACCCTTAATTATTAGTTATTAGTTAATTTTTTACCTTTTGTGACAGAAAATCCCTGTCTTTTCTAATTTATTTTAGTCAATTTACCCATCCCATCCCCCCCCTGTTAGGGTGTGTGTGTTGTTTATAGAAATACCTTTTTGGTATTTTATTTAAGTTAATTTTTGACTGGTGTGTGTGTGTGTGTGTTTGTGTAAAGCACCATGTCAAAGGAGAGGGTCTCAGGTTTTAAGAAGTGTGACTCGTGCTGTCAGAAGATGTCTCTGACAGACGGTCACACTTCTTGCCTGTATTGCCTGGGCCCTCTTCACCTGCAGGACTCCTGTGCTATTTGTCATTCCTTCAGCCAGAGAGTCCTGCAGGAAAGACGTAATAAACTGATCCTTAGGGGCCTTCTTAAGCCGGAGGGCTCTCCGGCTAAGTCGGCTCCATCCAAATCAGTTAAATCTTCCAAGGCCCAGGCTTCTGTGTCTAAGCCTGCGGCTCGCCCGACTGCATCGAGTCGAGATCGCCCGCTGGAGCCGATTCTGGCTTAACAGCCTTCGGCACCGGCGGCTATCGGTGCCGAATCTGTATCGACCACTTCGATGTCGGCCCGATCGGTTCCGACACCCATGTGGCACAGGCATCGTGTCGGCCCGATCGGCTCCGACACCATTACTTTGGTGGCTGTATCGGCCCCGGCTGGAGCCGATACATCGAGGCTTCCTGTCGGCTCCGAGAGGTCGGCTCCGACAGGATCTATAGTATCTGCTCCGATGGCTCATTCCAGGAAGAGGTCGAGGTCTCCTTCCTTGGAACCGATACTTTCGCCCGCTTCACCTCTTCTATCGGAACGGAGCCATCGGAGCCGATCTTCAAGGTCATCCAGGTTGTCAGATCATGACCTAGAGAGAGTGGTCAGTAGATTATTTAAGTCACAGGTACTGGCCCAAATGTTACATAGTCCGTCTCAACAGACGACTGTTGGTCCACACCCCGTTACAGTTCCTCCTTCAACTCTACCCCAGAGCTTGGAGTTGAGTCTTCGAATGGTTACTGCTACGAGTGGAGGACGGATACCCTCTTCTGTTCCTTCAGCCTCTACTCCTATCTCCTCTGCGAGACCTTCGTTAGAGGGATTCGTGGTCGGGCTTCCATGGTCTCCTCCGAGGGGTGAGTGGCATCGGACCCTTGTCCCAACCCGCCTTCCCCTTGGAGCCTCGGCCTTGGTGAGCTCTGCTCCGACATCTGCCTCGGAGACTTCCCTTTCGGTGGTCCCTGGAGTTCCTAGCTCTTCGGAGCGGGTTCTCTCGGACCTGCCTGGGAGGGGAGCATTCGAGGTGATGAAGAGTGTACTGGCCACTGGTATCAGTCAGCAGTCTGTTCCCGTAGCTCCTCCCTCTATAGTACCTGTTGACATCTCTGCCACTTCTCTTGCTACAGGACCCAGAGATCCTCCGCCTCAGGTTTCCCCATTGGGAATTTCCCTCTTCCGAGGATTCTCCTGATGTTTCGGGAGATCCTCCTAGGAAGAGGACTTGTAAGAGGAAGCATGTAGACTCCCGAGTCTGTCACTGGATACTGACTTTGATGAGTCAGAGGGATCCCCTAGATCCTCTCTGAGGATGTCTCCTTCTCAGACATCCTAGAACTCCTGAAACAGAGGGAAACTGGCCCACCAACAATCCCTCTGAGGATGAGTCAGTATACCTAGAGGCGCTTGGATCTCGGCCCTCCACCTCCTGGGTGTCTCCGCCTTCACCCCCTTATGCAGGTTATTGCACGAAGGCGGGCAGCTCCTGACTCTGTAGAGCCAGTCCCTAGGAGGCCTTCAAAATTTATCACTGCCCTGTGACAAACAATTCCTTACTAAGGGTGTCCCCGCTGATGCCATGGTGGTGGCTGCGCCACCAAAAGGAACTTGCAGATCCTTCCGTGCCTGGCCATCCTCCTAATAAGGACTCTAGGACCATGGATAGGTACGTAAGCGGATGTTTTCCTCAGCGACCTTTGCTATGCTCGCTGAATTACCTATGTCACTTCACCAGACTCCAGAGGGATATCCTGAAGGAGCTGGGAGAAGTAGTTCAGGATCCTACAGCTGCAGGGGCTCAAGAAAAATTGATTCGCAGCTAGGAACCCTCAATTCCATTGCAAACTCCTCCATCCGGCTAATATCTTATGCTGCGGATGGAGCCAGTAGAGCCGCAGGTACAGGTGTGGCTCTTAGACGCCAAGCCTGGATGCGGCTATCTGATTTTGCGGATCCCTTTACGTCGTCCTTCACAAATTCTCCCTTTGATGGGTCAGCTTTGTTTGGCCCTCAGGTGAAGGAAACCTTGACCAGGTGCGAGCAGGACGGCAAGACTCTTTCTGCTGTTGGAGTCCGTTTTTCCACCCCTTCTAGACCTTATCCCAAAGGACAGAAGGGCGGAAGATGTGGTTCCAGAAATCCCAAGGAGTCACGCCGATTCACGTGGTCAGTTTACCCCTAGAGGCAGAGGGGTAACAACAACAGACGCCGCCTAGAGGCAGAGGGGTCCAAGAACCAGGGAAACAGGGAGCCTCTCTCTGACAAGCCCTTTCAGCATCCCTGAGGTGTTGCCCGGCTGTCCCTCCTTGGAGGCAGTCGGGAAGATTATCACTGTACCCAGAAGCCTGGCATTCCCTCACTCAAGACAGATGGGTACAGTCGATCATATCCAAGGGTTACATAATTCCTTTCGAGGAAAGTCCCTTCCCTCAAGTTCCCTTCCAGATGTACCACCCGGTCTAAGGGAGATTGCAGAGTCAGAAATCTCAAAACTACTGCAAAAAGAGCCATTCAGCCAGTTACAATAGACCATTCAGAGCCCGGAATCTACTCAAGGTTCTTTTGGTCCCCAAAAGACGGGAGACTGGAGACCAATATTGATCTCAGCAGACTCAACAAGTCTGTCAGGAAGACAAGATTCAATGGTCACTCTTCAGTCAATTCTGCCCTTCTTACAGAAGGACAACTGGATGTGCTCAATAGATCTTCAGGATGCGCACTATCACATCAAAATTCACAGACGCTCCAGGAGATTTCTCCGCCGGCTGGGGTCCAGTCATTTCCAGTTCAGAGCCCTGCCCTTTGGTCTCACTACAGCCCCCAGAGTGTTCACCAAATGCATGGCAGTGGTCACGGCTCACCTGAGACATCAGGGATTCCAGGTGTTTCCAGATCTCGACGACTGGCTCCTGTCAGCCACCACCAGGCATCAGCTTATACAAGCCAGGGATTACACAATAGACCTTTGTTCTCATTTGGGCATCTCAATCAACTTCAAAAGTCATCCTTATCGCCCTGCCAGTCTATTACCTTCATAGGCTAAACTTAAACACTGTTCGGATGTCAGCTACCCTTACAGAACAAAGAGTTTCAGACATTCAGACTCATGTCAGGATCATTCTGGCCAGCAAGAAAATACAGGCCAGAATGGTTCTAAAGGTATTAGGTCTCATGGCTGCGCCATTACTCTTCTTCCCCTGGCTCGATTCTACATGCCTTCTTCAGTGGATGCTGTTCACACAGTGGTCATACCAGCAACTTCCAATGCGCCACCAGATTCTGGTGACACAGACATGCAAAGAGCATCTTGCTTGGTGGATCACATCGTCTCAGGTTCACCAAGGCAGGTACTTTGTACCCCCATCCCCGATAGCCACTGTCACCACGGATGCCTCCCTGATCGGGTGGGGGTCATTATCAGGGCAGGATGGTTCATGGGACGTGGCAGCCGCTCGAGTACCATCTGCACATAAATGTCCTGGAGATGAGAGCAGTGCTTTTAACGTTGCAAGCCCTCAACGACTTTCTTCCCGTAGGGACAATTGCAGTCCACACAAACAACATGTCTGTAGTTTGGTATATCAACAAACAGGGTGGAACCAAGTCCTACCCCTTCTGTCGAGAAGCTCAGACTATGGCAATGGGCGATCTCCTCTCATCGGTTTCTGGTAGCAACGCATATCCCTGGGAAAACCAACATTATAGCGGACAGATTGAGCAGAGCTATCCTCATGCCTCACGAGTGGTCTCTCAAGCAATCTATAGCGGAAGAGATTTTTCTGGAATGGGGTCGCCCATGTTGCGATCTTTTGCTACTCCCCAAAACAGCAAATGTCCAGACTTCTTCAGCCTCTTCCTCTATCAGGCCATCCCCCAGAGACGCTCTGACCCAGGATTGGCCCCAGGGACTTCTTTATGCCTTCTCTCCATTTCCTCTGATCCCTCAGGTGATCCAGAAAGCTACCGCTTTGAGAGCCAAATTGATTCTCATTGCCCCTTACTGGCCTCGACAAGTTTGGTTCCCTCCTCCATCATCACCTTTTGGTGCAGCCGTGGCATCTGGACCCAGTGCCAGATCTTCTGATTCACCAATCGGGTCAGCTGCACCGGTCAATCCCTTCTCTCAACCTCACAGCATGGTTGCTCCACTTCCTTCCTTAGCCAGGCTTCCTTTGATCTCTAACCCAGTTAGAGACATCATAGTAGCTTCGCTAAAATCCTCTACCAGGAGGATTTACACAAGCAAATGGAACGTTTCTCTTATTGGGCTAAGGCCCAAAATATTGATCCTTTTACTGCCCCTGTTCAGGCAGTCCTGGACTTCTTAGCAGAGATTTTTCATGCAGGCTCCTCTTCTTCCACAGTCAGAGTTCAATTGGCTGCTATTTCCAATTTTCATGTCGGGATAGCAGATCATAATATTATGTCCCATAGGCTCTGCAGGGCCTTCTTGAAAGGAATTTTCCTACTAAAACCTCCAATCAGGAATCCTCCTCCTCAGTGGGATCTAAATTTAGTGCTGACATCCTTGATTCTTCCCCTTCGAGCCAGCTGTTTCTTGTTCCCTGAAATATCTTTCTTGGAAAACTTTATTCCTAGTGGCTATTACATCTGCCAGGAGGGTGTCTGAACTTCATGCTCTTCGGTTCGACCCCTATTTGGTTTTTCACAAAGACAGAGTATCTTTGAGAACTAATCCAACCTTTTTACCTAAGGTCGCTTCAAAGAACAATCTGAATCAATCCATTGATCTCCTGTATTTTTCCTAACTATTCAGATAGAGCTGAACAAAAGCTACATTATCTTGATGTCCACCATCAACTTAGATATTATTTGGACAGAACAAAAAATTTAGAAAATCTGATCAACTTTTGTTTCCTATGCGGATAATAAAAAGGCCTTCCTGTTTCTAAAGTGACCTTGTCCAGATGGCTTTCTTCGGTCATCTCTGAAATTTATACTCAGGGGAAAACAGCTGTGCTCAAAACCTAAAGCACATTCAACTAGGAGCTTAGCTACTTCTACAGCTTTTCAAGCTAGACTTCCTTTGGACACTATTTGTGCAGCGCCACTTGGGCTACTCCTCACACTTTTGTTTCCCATTACAAATTGGACTTGGCCTCCAGGGACAGAGCCAGTTTTGGCTCTACAGTCCTCAAGAGTTTGTTCCATTGAGCCACCCAGGATAGAGGTGCTAGGACGCGGTCCCATCAAGCAAGAATGAAGGCGAGATTGACAACTTAACATTAAGAAGTTATGTACCTACCATAACGCTCCATGTTAGTTGTCTTCTCGCCTTCTTTCTTGCGACCCTCCCTCCTTCCCCCTGGCCTGGACAGACCTTGTATAAGAAACTGTTATGCTGAAGACCATTCAGACCTGGTCCTTCTTCCATCTGTAAGTTTTCTTCTTCCTTTGGGAAGTATTTTATGCTTGGTGCTATTGCCCTTTGTCAGCAAACGAGATCTGGGTACTTACCGCCTTGCATCATGGGATATGGGGCTGCCTCGAGCTGGTAAAAGTGACTCTCGAGCTTAGCAAGTGCCGAGTCGGAGCCGAGGGATCGGCTCCGAACCCATCAAGCAAGAAAGAAGGCGAGAGATGACAACTAACATGGAACGTTATGGTAGGTACATAACTTCTTATTATTGACCATGGGATGGGTAAGACTAGTCTAACACCAAATGGGATAGGTTAATTTGAGCATCAAAAATCTCTGAGGGTTAGATGTTCCAATGTTAATTTACTGTACCTGCTGAGTAGACCCTAGTGGTCTTGTTCCTATTGGTTTGAGTAAGGATGCAAAGGAGGATACAGACTCTAACCCTCCTGTGTCTTCTGGGTTTTGATGGCCATCTTTGTGGTACCTTTAACATATTTAAAGATGCAGGCATTGAAGTGGAGTGTCAGTAGCTGCAGTCACTGTGAATATAGATGGTCTGAGCTTCATTCTGGCTTTTGATTCCTGGCACCAGCTTCTGAAGCGATGGGCAACACCATCAGTTTAATTGTGTCTGTTACATTACATTGCAGGACCTGAGTGACTTAAAATTTGCAAGCTAATGAATCTTAGCATATCCATAGTTTAGATGCGCCACCCCCCCCCCCAAAAAAAAGGGGGATCTACATAAACAGTTTGGAGCAGACAGCAGTCCTCTGTCCTGTGAAGGCATTGGAGGACAGGCTGAATCAGAAGCCTCTCCTAGGTTTATCTGAAAATCACTCCATCATGCAGTTTTTGAAAAATCTTGTTCCATTTGATCACTTCCTGTTTGTATGTGGCAGTAGTGGTTTAGCACTGGGCTATAGCAGGGCTCCTTTCTGTCCTCCATTCTCATCCTGGGAGATGTAAATCTTCTGGGGAGTTTCTTAAGCACATTTTTCCTACCCTGTTCTGTTGAGGTTTTGGGTGCCTTGTCAAGTCAGTGTTTATGGAGTTCATCCTGTTTGCCACCTAATAGAATGCAGATGTTCTTTGTGTTTCACTGTTGGTCATCACACTTGGGTTATCTGCCTGCAGGTAGCCCTCAGTCGGCCCGAATACTAGAGTCTTGGGATTTCTGAGTCCGATGCTGTAGCCTCTTCCACGACGTCAGGTCATCAGGGGTATAAAACATGCAGCCGATGCCATTATGTCAGCTTTTCTTGCAGAGTGGAGCCCAAAACAGAAGCAGTTCGCAAGTGCCCGTCAGCCGCTAGCTGAAATTTTTGTTATTCGAGTTTCAGACCTGAAGTCTTCTAAAGCTAAGTACCCCATTGGGGATCCTTTTTTCTTGCTCTAACCGATGTCAGAAAAAGTTAATGGTCTTGCCTGTGGAAAGCAAATACCTCAGAGATTTTCATTCTTACTGCATCACCTGTTTAGGCTCAGACCACGACATTTCTCACTGTCGGTTTTGTGCCCTGTTCAATGCCCTAACTATTAGTTGTTGGGCTATCTTTGTCACTAAATTCTTTCGCTCTCATTCTCTGTATTCCGAAATGGCTTCGATAAGTCATCCGACTACTGATCTTCCAAAAAATGTAAGGATAAAGACAGACCGCATAGGTCCAAAACCGCCGACGCTTCCGTTAAGCTAGTCGCCAGTGCGCCGGTACTCCATGAAGTGCATTTGCAGCCCCGATACCCACTTCTACAGATCGCAGTCCTCTGCTGAGACCCATTCGGAGTCTGGGATGCTTCTTCGATTATGAAACCTGCAGATGTCTCTATCTTGGATGATTCCGGAGCCGCTGTACAGGCACCGGACCTTCCGATGCTTGTATTAAACAAACTACTTTGTTTCTGAATAAAACTACTGAATTTCTCAGGCCCAGAGTTTGCACTACGCCTAGGAAATGGGCAACCAAAGCACATTCTCAAGCTCCCATGCCATAGAAACAGGTGCTTAGAATGGTTAAAGACCTTATTACTTTAATTATGGGAAGCCAGCCTTCCCCCTCTAAAAGACAAAGAATTGATTTTTCTTCTGATTCTACAGATCGTGAGTCCGATGACTATGACCCCTCAGATTACCAGGACATATCCTTATCTACCTATGAGGATTCAGATGCAGAGGATTCCATTCCCTCTGCCTCCCTGCCAGAGGACTTTTCTTTCGGTGAAACCCTGCATATCCTCAGAGAGCATTTCCGCTGGGAGTGCCAGGACTACCCACAGTCCAAAAAGAGACTCTGGGAATTTTTGCACTTGCCTCGGCATAGGCGTCTAGCTATCCCTCCCTGTTCTGGAAATTGAAGATGTCTTCATGGAATCCAGTCTTACCCCTGATACTTTGCCACCAGCTCCTAGAAAGCCTGACAGGTACTACAGAGTACTTGACTCTCTAATTTCTATGTAAAAATCCCACTGTGGATCCAGAGACCATTTCCCAGGGACCTAAAGGCATTAAGGCTATTACAGCCAAAAACCCTACCCCTTCGGACAGGGATTATAGGGCTTTAGATGGGGAAAGAGGGTATATACCTCTGCAACTCTTGCCATCAGGACTTTAAATTGCCAGTTTCACATGCTGAAGTACCAGCAGCATATTAAGGAACTAATTAAACAAAAAATGATGTTGATTCCTGATTGTGCAGAACATAAAGATTTACAAGAGTTAATGCATTCTGCAAACCAAGTTGGAAAACATACTTTGCAGTGTGGTTTTAATGCCTTAGAAGCATCTTGCAGGGCTACTGTCACTGGGTCTGTTAGAAGGCATGCTTGGCTGAAGGAACAAATCTTGCCAGACCATGTCAAAGCAAAATTACTAGATGCTACATTAAACCAAGAATGTTTGTTTGGCACTAAAGCAGAAGAAGTTATTAAAAAGATGGAAGAAAAAGCTAAGTCTATGCAAACTGTTAAAGATTTCCTACAGGTACAGCCACTCAGATTCAGTAGGCAGTGGCCTTCAAAAAGCTTGTCCTTTCCAGTCCCTCCCAGACCTTTTTAGTCCAAACCCAGGGGCAACAGACCACCAAGACTACAGTTTCAGGGTATGCACAGATCTAAACAATGGAGTGCTCCCACCTCAAAAAACAGGGAGTGTTTAAGCCATCCTCTTATGAAAAAAGTTCACAATGACTTGTCCTTCATCCTTCCAAGCCATGCCCAAGTACTTGCACCCCTAGGAGGAAAACTAGCCCTGCATACAAAAAACTGGGAGTACATTACCCAGGACACATGGATCTTAAACATTGTATCCCAGGGATACAGATTCTACTTCCACTCACTGTCAACCTCAAGCGGTTTGCCAGACCTCCCCCCAAACCAGTGAGCAGAGGCCCAAAAGCAAGTACTTCCTCTTCTCCGTATCAGGGCTATTCAGCCTGTGCCTATAGTGCAAAGGGGACAGGGTTTCTACTCCAGACTATTCCTGGTGCCCAGAAAGGAGGGCCCTTGGTGCTCTGTCCTAGCTCTGTGAATTTGCAACACCTTCCTGGTTGTCCCAAAATTCAAAATGTCGATTCTGCAACAGCTTCTTCCTATGCAAGCCAAGGACGACTGGCAAGTTACCCTAGACTTAAAAGAAGCTTATCTGCACATCCCCATAAGGGAATTTTGCAGGAAATAACTACATTTCAGGGCAGGTTGTATGCACCATCCGATGTTCATCGTGTTTCACTGTTGCAGTCATGACTGTAGGGTTCTCCCCTGCCGGCAGGCAGCCCTCGGTTGGCCAGAATTCCAGTCTGGGTCCGGCGTCGGCTGTTCAGCCATCCTCCCTGATGTCAGAGCCCCAGGAGTACAAAGCTGACAGCCGATGCCATCTTCTCCAGTCTTTCTTGCCGTGCGGTGATAGCAGTTCGCATTTGCCGGTCGGCGGACTCCTGACGAATTTTACTGATATACTTCAGTCCGAAGACTTTCTTCTCCACTCAAAGCTAAGTACCCCGTTGGGGAAACTTTTTTCTTGCTCCACTCCGTTGTCAGAAAAAGTTAATAATTGTATTTAATGTGGGAAGCAAATACCTCATAAGGATTTTCATTCTTACTGTATTCCTTGCTTGGGCCCTGACCACGACGTAGCTAGTTGTCGGTTTTGTGCTAGATTCAATCAACGTACAATTAAGCGAAGGTACGATTTTGCTTTTCATTACTTTGGTAGGCGCTTTAACTACAAAATGTCGTCAGATTCGGTCCCGGCTACCGGAGTTCATAGACGTCACAAGGATAAAGACAGGCCTCCGAGGTACAAATCTGATGATAGCGCACAAGCAGAGCCAGCTTCAGGTTCGGCCGTCGTCAGTGAGGTGCTTTTGCAGCCCCTGTCGTCGGCCATTTCAGAACCGACGGCCGAAACGGACTCTCATGAGGAGCCAACCAGGCCTTTAAATATTTCTGTCGCAGGACCTTCAGATGGGTCCGGAGCCGCTGTGCAGGTACCGGCTTCCAAAGGGGTTTTCAGGCCTACTCAGCTACTAATAAAGGCAAAGCCAAAGACAAAGGCAAAGACTCTTTCAAAATCAAAGACTTCTACACAGGGTTCTTCTGAACCGGCTCCCAAGTCACAGAAACAGTTACTCAAGATGGCGGAGGATTTACTTACTATGATTAGGGGTTCTCATCCCCCTCCAGACAAAAGGCCAAGGCAGGATATTTCTTATGATTCCTCTGATCAGGCTTCTGTTTCTTCAGTTTCTTCTTCTGATCAGGAATATTCTTTCCCTCCTTATGCGGATTCTGATGCTGAAGAATCCATTCCTTCAGCTTCTCCCCTGAAGATTTCTCTTTTGGGGAAACTTTGCATGAAATGAGGGAACATTTCCACTGGGAAGGACAGGAGTATTCGGAATCCAAGAAAAGGCTGAGGGAATTTTTTCTTCTTCCCCAACATAGACCCCTGGCTATTCCTCCTGTTTTGGATATTGTGGATGATGCCTTTTCGGAGGCTAACTTAACCCTTGACTCTTTTCCTCCTGCTCCTGTGAAACCTGATAGATATTACAGGGTTCCTGATTCCCATCAGTTTTTATACAAGAACCCTTCTGCTGACCCTGAAACCATTTCTCAGGGTCCTAAGGGAGCTAAGGCCGCTTCTGCCAAAAATCCTACTCCTACTGAAAAGGATTCTCGATCCTTAGAAAGATGGGGCAAAAAGGTGTACACTTCTGCTACTTTGCCCATTAGGGCTTTAAACTGTCAGTTTCATATGTTTAAATACCAGCAATTTCTATTGTCCGTCTTGAAACAAAAGCTTACTTCCATTTCTGCCTGTGCAGAGGATAAGGAATTACATGTCTTATTGCATGCCACTGAACAGGTTGGGAAGCATGGTTTACACTGTGGATTTGATGCCTTGGAGGCTTCTTGTAGGGCTGCGGCCTCTGGCACAGTCATTAGGAGGCATGCATGGCTAAAGGAACAAATTTGCCTGAACAGGTAAAGGCAAAATTATTGGATGCTCCTGTTCAGCTTAATGTTTTGTTTGGATCGAAAGCTGAAGAGGTGATTAAAAATATGGAGGGTAAGGCGAAATCAATGCAAACAGTTAAAGATTTCTTACAAGTACAGCCTCCTAGATTTAGCAGGAATTGGCCTTCGAAAAATTGATCCTTTCCCACTTCAGACAGGCCTCAGAGGGGTAGATATAGACGTTCCAGAGGGAGGCCTCAATCACAAGCTGCTTATAGACCAAAACAGTGGACTGCTTCCACCC
Source organism: Protopterus annectens (assembly GCF_019279795.1). Taxonomy (NCBI): domain Eukaryota; kingdom Metazoa; phylum Chordata; order Ceratodontiformes; family Protopteridae; genus Protopterus; species Protopterus annectens. The sequence continues at coordinate 1,411,340,702 of NC_056732.1, read as the reverse complement.
CTAGGGGAGGAGAGGACAGGTCACAATCTCAAAGGAAACAAACTCAATGACTCCCTCTGTGGGGCTACAGGAATTTCTTCCCTGGAAGCCCCTCTCGGAGGAAAACTCTCTCTTTTTTTTTATCAAAATTGGACTCAACCCAAGACAAATGGGTTTTGGATGTGGTTTTAAGAGGTTACAAATTCCATTTTCATACCTTGCCAAGCGGATGGCCAGACCTTCCAAAACATCAGTGGACGGAGGCCTTAAACCAGGTGGAAGCTCTTTTGGCTATGAATGCCGTAGAACTGGTTCCTCTTTCAGAGAGGGGAAAAGGGTTTTATTCAAGGCTCTTTCTAGTCCCAAGGAAGCAAAACTCATGGAGACCCATTCTGGATCTGTCAGTCTTGAACACCTTTTTAGAGATTCCAAAATTCAAGATGCTTACTCTACAGCAGCTACTTCCAATGCTGTCCAAAAATGCATGGATGGTAACTTTGGATTTAAAGGAGGCATATTTACACATTCCCATCAGGCAGGATCGCAGAAAATACCTCAGGTTCATAGCCGGATCGAGGCACTTTCAATTCTCTGCGCTGCCCTTTGGATTATCTACTGCGCCCAGGGTCTTCACCAAATGCCTGGCTCCAGTAGTAGGTTACTGCAGACTCAAGGGAATTCAAATTTACCCTTATCTGGACGATTGTCTAATTCAGGCAGACAGCAAGGATGTCTTACTCCAGCATCTAGAATTTGTACAGAACCTCCTCAAGTTCCTGGGATTCTCTGTAAACATAAAAGTCCAATTTGACACCATCACAACAGATAACTTTTCTGGGTGCTCTTCTAAACACCACAACCCAGATGGCATTTCTGACATCCGAAAAACATTTACAGCTGGCTTCAACTTTCAAAACCTTGGCAACTTTAACTCAACTATCTGCAAGGAAATTCTTGCAGGCTTTGGGTTACATGGCCTCCTGCATCCTTCTCGTACCATATGCAAGACTGCACATGAGGAAAATACAGTGGTACCTAAAAAGTGTATGGTCTCAGCATTGCCACAGTTTAGACATACTGATCTCCGTCCTTCCTTGCCTTCAAAAGGAATTTCTTTGGTGGTCCAGGGCATGTGCTCTAAACAAAGGGAAACCCTTCCGTCTGCCTCCTGCCTCTCAGATTCTAACCACGGACTCGGATTATGCTTGGGAGCCCATTTTCAGGGCAACTGTCTGCAGGGCCTTTGGACAAAGGATCAGAAGCACCTGCATATCAATTTAAAGGAAATGTTAGCTGTTCAGAAAGCTCTATTGGCCTTCAGGAATCTTTTACAACCAGGACAACTACTAATACGGACAGACAACACCACAGTTATGTGGTACATAAACAAGCAAGGGGGATCTCATTCCTACCCCCTTTGCAGACTAGCCATGGATCTATGGAACACAGCTCTAGCTTGCAATCTGGATCTTCAAGCTCAGTTTCTGCCAGGGAAACAAAACTTCCTGGCAGACAGTCTGAGCAGAAACCTTTCGGATCCACACAAGTGGATGCTGGACACCAAAATATTCAGGATGATAACAGCAGTCTGGGGATGTCCTCACATAGACCTCTTTGCATCCCATCTCAATCATCAACTACAGAATTTTTGCACCAGGACTTTCCACAGGGAAGCTTGGAAAGTGGATGCCTCTCATTCAGTTGGAGGAACCTCTCGGGATATGCCTTTCTGCCTCTTCCTCTTCTTCCACGGGTCTTATTGAAGATAAAACAGGACCAGCCCAAGATGATAATCTTGCTGGCTCCAAATTGGCCTCGGCAGTTTTGGTATCCTACTCTAAAAAACCTATGTCTGGAGCCCCCTTGGGTTTTACCTCAGTCTCCGAACCTTCTCTCCCAACATCAGGGTCAGGTTCTACACTCATGTCAGAACTCTCAGCCTGGCGGCCTGGTTAATCCAGGGCCTTTGATTTCTTCTTTCCTTCCCAAGCAGGTTATGGATGTCATTTTAGAAGCCAGACGTCCTAGCACTAGAAAATCTTATGCAGGAAAATGGAAAAGATGTTGTTCCTGGATGCAGGCTCAGGATTCTGATCGTCGTCTTCCTAAAATTACCTTAATTTTAGTTTACTTGACAGATCTCTTACATAAGGGTCTCTCTCTCTCTCTTCCATTAAGATACATGCCTCTGCTATTTCTGCTCATTATAATAAGACCCTCCCATCTTTTCCCACCAGCTCATGAGACAGTTTCTCAGAGGAGCTAAGAACTTAAGACCTCCTAGATCTCCTCCCATTCCTGCTTGGGATCTCAGCTATGTTTTGGAAAAACTAACCTTGCCTCCTTTTGAGCCTGCTGCCTCTTCTGACATCAAGTTTTTATCTTAGAAAACAGCTATCTTGTTAGCCCTAACCTCTGCCAGGAGAGTTTCAGAGTTACAAGCTCTTATGGCTGTGGAACCTTATATTATTTTTCATCAAGACAGGGTATCTTTGAGGACTAATCCTACCTTCATGCCTAAGGTGGTTTCCAAAGTGGCTTTAAATCAAACTATCCACTTGCCTACTTTTTTCCCCACTCCTCAAAATAAAGGGGAAAGAATCTTGCATTCCTTGGATGTACACAGACAACTATGTTTTTACCTGGACAGAACCAAGGACATCAGAAAATCAGAACAATTGTTTGTTTCTTATACTTCAAGTTCCCAAGGTAAAGCCATTTCAAAACAGACCATTTCTAAATGGATTGCTCATGGAATCAGATTTTGTTATTCACACCATGGAAAGCAAATCCCAGGGAGTATACGGACTCATTCCACCAGAGCTGCTGCCACTTCTGCGGCCTTCCTCAGGGGAGTTACCTACCAAAGACATTTTAGAAGCTGCAACTTGGAGTTCAGTGCATACTTTTTCTAAGCACTACAATCTACCTCTCTGCTCTAAGGCTAGGGCAGGCTTTCCCTCTGCAGTCTTGCAGGGCCTTTTAGCTGCCCCTTCTTCTTTATGACCACCTCCCTTTCAGCTTTGGGATTCTACCCTACAGTCATGACTGCAACAGTGAAACACGATGAACATAGTACAGTTGTGTACACCTACCATAAATGTAGATGTTCGAGTGTCTTCACTGTTGCAGTCTGGGTTTCCCTCCCTCCTGTCCCCTCTTATTTTTACTTTTCACCATTCTTCTCAGGAGTATTTGCAAAGGTTTTGGGACCTTTTTCATTTTGGGACTCCTGACATCTGGGGCAAGAAAAACTGGAGAAGATGGCGTCGGCTGTCAGCTTTGTACTCCTGGTGCTCTGATGTCAGGGAGCATGGCTGAACAGCCGACGCCGGACCCAGACTTTGGAATTCTGGCCGACCGAGGGCTGCCTGCCGGCAGGGGAGAACCCTACGGTCATGACTGCAACAGTGAAGACACTCGAACATCTACATTTATGGTAGGTGTACACAACTGTACTTTCTCTGCACTTCCTTTTGGCTTATCTACTGCGCTCAGGGTATTTACAAAGTGCCTGGCTTCAGCCGTTGCATACTGCAGGCAGAGAAATATTCAAATTTACCCATAATTGGACGACTGCCTGATTCAGGCGGACAGTCAGGAGTTTGCTACTTCAGCACCTGGCATTTGTAAAGAGACTCCTAACTTCTCTGGGGTACACCATCAACGAAAAGAAATCACAACTGGTGCCCAACCAAAAGAATGTTTTCCTGGGAGCAAGCTTGAACACAACTTCCCAGATGGCATTCCTCACTCCAGAAAAACAGACTTAGACAAACTATTTCAAACTAATGGCCACCAAAACCCAGCTATCTGTAAGAAAAATATTGCAAGCTGTAGGGTTCATGGCCTCATGCATTCTACTAATTCCATATGCAAGACTGCATCTGAGGAAACTTCAGTGGTACTTAAAAAGTCTCTGGTGTCAACATTCTCAGGACCTGGAAACACGGATTCCTATCATACTTTGTCTAAGGGCAGAGTTCCTTTGGTTGGCAGAGGCATGCAACCACAACAAGGGGCTTCCTTTCACTCAACCCCTTGCCGCCCAAACCCTGACAACAGATGCATCAGACTACGTATGGGGGGGCTCACATGGCAGGCAAACACATTCAAGGCAAATGGAGCCCAGAACAAATTCCCCTACACATCGATCAAAAAGAAATGTTAGTTGTACAGAATGCTCTGACAGCCTTCAAATACCTTATCCTTCCAGGACAACAACTGATAAAGACAGACAAGACCACAGTTATGTGGTACATAAGCAGGGGGAACTCATTCCTACCCTCTCTGCAGGTTAGCCATGGCCCTGTGGAACACATCCCTGAGCAGCCAAGTGCACCTGCAAACTCAATTCCTGGCAGGTAAACAAAATTCACTGGCAGACGACTTAAGCAGAAGTCTACTGGACCCACACGAGTGGAAGCTAGAACTCAACTCATTCAAACTTGTAATCTGCAGGTGGGAGACTCCAGAGGTTGTCCTCTTTGCCTTCCCTCAAAACCATCAATTGAGTAAATTTTGCACCAGAAATCCCCACAGCCAAGTGTGGAAAGTGGATGCCCTATCCTTTACATGGGGAAAACCTCTCAGTTTATGCCTTCCCCCTCTGCTGCTCCTCTAAAAGCACTACTCCAGATCAAACAGGACAGGCCAAGGACGATCCTTATTGCCCCAGACTGGCCACGCCAGCAGTGGTACCCACTCCTACGCAGTCTGACAGCAGTGCCACCCTGGCGCCTACATCAGACCCCCCTCCCTGCTGTCCCAGCAAGATGGACATATTTTGCATCCACAGCTACAAACCCTGAACCTTGCAAGCCTGGCTTATCCCCTGAATACACCACCAGCAACCCTCAGCAAACAGGTGCTAGACGTTATCCTTGAGGCCAGATGGCCTAGTACTAGGAAATCCTATTCAGAAAAGTGGAAAAGATATTGTTCTTGGAGCCAGTCTCAAGGAAAGGACACAGCTGTGCACTCCTTACCTCAACTCCTAGATTACCTAGCAGAGCTACTCCACAAAGGCTTATCCTTCTCATCAATTAAAGTTCATGCCTCTGCCATCTCAGCTCACTACAATACTGAGCCCACCACTATTTTCTCACCCTGTCATCAAACAGTTCCTGAGAGGAGCTAACAATTTAAGGCCTCAGTGGAGAACTCCCACCCCTGCCTGGGACCTTAACTTTGTACTATAGAAGCTCACGCTTTCCTCTTTTGAGCCTGCTGCTACAGCACAGTTAAAATTCCTCTCTTGGAAAACGGCCTTACTTCTGGCCATCACTTCAGCAAGAAGAGTGTCTGAATTGCAGGCACTAATGGCTGTGGAACCCTTCATTTTCCATGCAGACAGGGTTTCCCTCAGGGCTAACCCATCATTTATGCCCAAGGTGGTATCCAGTGTGGCTTTAAACCAATCCATCCATTTACCAACCGTTTTTCTAATCCTTAGAGTAAACGGGAAAGGATTCTGCACTCCTTGGACGTGCACAGACAGCTCAGGTTCTACCTTGACAGAACTAAACCTTTCAGAAAATCTGACCAGCTGCTAGTCCGCTTCACTACAGGGGCAGAGGGCAAGGCCATTTCAAAGCAAACCATTTCCAAATGGATAGCACACTGCATCCATTTCTGCTACAAACACCATGGAAAACCTACCCCACAGGGTATCAGAACTCATTCCAGTAGTGCTACCTCCACCTCTACAGCATTCCTCAGGGGAGTCCCTACCAGGGACATCCTGGTAGCTGCAATGTGGAGTTCTGTACACACCTTCACCAAGCATTACCACTTACCTAGTTTTTCTATATCCAGAGCTGGATTTGCCACAGCAGTCTTACATGGCCTGCTAGCCAGCCCCAATACTTCTGGACTGCCCCCACCCTTCCTCAGCTTTGGGAATCAACTCGTGTGAGGACTGCAACAGTGAAAGACGAAGAACATAGTACAGTTGTGTACACTTACCATAAATGTAGATGTTAGAGTGTATTCACTGTTGCAGTCCTGGTTACCCTCCTCCAGCCCCCTGTCTTTTCTATTCTTTTCACCTATCCTCTTTTTGGCCATATCTTATGGCAGTGGTATTTACTTTTACTGGAGGTGTTCCACACCATGTAATTGCCAACTATTTTGGGGGCTCCTGACATCTGGGTCAAGAAAAACTGATGTAATGGGATCGGCTTCATGTTTTATACCCTTGACGACCTGACATCATGGAAAAGGCGCAGCATCCGACGCAGAAATCCCAAGACTCTGGTATTCGGGCTGACTGAGGGCTACCTGCAGGCAGATAACCGTAGTGTGATGATGGCAACACTGAATACACTCGAACATCTACATTTATGTTAAGTGTACACAACTGTACTTTCTGGCCATGGGTCACCTAACCCAGTAGCCATTCCTCCAGTCTAGCAAACCCGTTTGCATGTTTTTGATGCTATCTGCTTGCTACCACAAAAAGAGGTGTCCATTTTTATATACTATAAGATTCTTCTAAACATCAGTGTAAAAAATTGTCCTTGGAGTCTAAGAGAGCCAGACTGGTCCTTGGCCACCCTACTCACCCGAATGACAGCGCCAATTACTAGATCAAGTTTACTCATGCAGTCCTGGCTTTAGGGCTCCAAATTGCCAAACTCACATTATAAAATACCAAAGTGATGTCCTCATACAATGTATAAAAATTTTTTTTTTTTGGGGGGGGGGGGGGGGGATAAAGGATGATGCAGAAGTCTTTCCTACTCTGTCTCAGGCTTCATTACAACTTAAGTATGCCCAAAAACGTGAATATGATGCAGTGCATGCAGCATCCAGGGCTGCTCCAGTAGAGTCCGTACTTGAGTATGTATTCCTAGCTAGAGACAGAGACCCTGTCTCTGAGCTGCTCTTTGTACCTCAGGCTGGTTTACAAAAGGTTGCAAAACAATGCAACCAGTTGAGCTCATGTTTACATCCCATTCTTCCATAGCAAAATGCAATAGCATCTGTCCTAGTAGGCAGGGACTCTTCTACCTCATGCAAGGCAAAGGCATACAAGCTAAAGGGAAGACTGATCAGAAGAGGAAATAGCAATAGGATTAGGTAACAGCTCTGGCTACACCAACATCCTCTCTCACCCTACCCCTAAAACCTCACCCCTCCCACTTAATCACCTGCAGTCTCTTTACCAGCTGTGTACCAAGATAGTGAGAACACTCTGCATTTACCCAACATTGGTTCCCTTTAACTACACAACAGTAGGCTCAAACAAATGCATTCATTGGTACAAACTCTGTTTTGTGTCCAAGTCATGAAAGGAGAATTCCAGGAATTCCTAAAGACCAGGAGCTCCTCCTAAAGCCAGCTTTAAAAGAGACTTGTCTGAAAGACTATAAATAGGGAGCTACCGTCAGACTTGAAAGCACTTCTACTCCAGGTTTTTTCCGGTATCAAGGAAAGATGTCCTTGAACAGTTCTGGACCTGTCAAGAATAAAAGAATTTCTGAAAAGTGCCAAAATTCAAAATGTTGACCCTGCTCCCCATGTTTAGGCCCTAGAACACACTTCTCATTAAAATAGGCCTCAAAGATGCCTGCTGTGATATGCCAGTATTTAGAGAATATGGAAAATACCTCACCCTGAGGTTCATGATGTCAGTGTGCACTATCAGATTTACCTTTGTTCCTTTTGGCTTGGCTGCAATATTTGGGGTTCTTGTCAAATACATGCCCCTAGTGATAGCACACTACAGCACCAAGAACATCCATGTTTAAATCCTCCTGAGGTAATTCTCTCATCTAGGTCTAATTTCTAGTGGAGATGCATAGGACCCTAGGTTATACTTTGCAGTGCCTGAACAAGCTGCAATTCACCATGAACCAACAAAAATTCAAATGATGCCCTTCCTATAGAACTATAATGTCCTTCTGTTCATCTGTTGCAGTATTCTTTACATGAGGGAGTTGCCTGTCATGGCGACATATCGTCTGCCAGTATGTCAGTCTTTTACTATCGTGAGGTGCACAGTATGTCTGATGTAGGCTGCTATCGAACGTATGCCATAGAAGTGACGTATGCTCACAACATCTTCAGAACTACTTTGCCACCAGTCCTGGATATCGCTCTGCTGCTGGAATCGTTTTTTTTTTTTCTCAATAAAGGTAAGTGTCCTATTGGGGAACCTTGTTGTCGTTTGCTACTGTTTCCTCTTGGTTGAGGGTTAATGTCACCCAGGAAAGGAAAGTAAGTGCGGAAGGCAGATTCCACACAAGGACAGCCATTCCTAGTGCCTTTTTTGTCTGGGCTCCACAATGGCCATAAAAATTGTTTGATTTGTCAGTCGTTTGTGCCTAAAACCTTTTGTAGCCATCTTTCATCCCTTGCTATTTACTTGGAGAACCAACGTCTGTAACTCTTGGCTAAAAGCACGATGGAGGGTTCCTTGGACCTGAGCAGCAAGCATACTAACCGGAAGGCCAAGAGACCTAGGCCCGAAGTGGAAGCTGCACCTCTCCCTATGGACGTTTCTCCCAAGCCACAAAATAGCTTGGAGACCCGCTCTGTTATAGATCTGGATCCACAGGCCGAGCCAATTTTACAGGCCACATTGGAACTAGACGGAAGTATGTCAAGAGGCGTCACAGACAGTGTCCAGGGGGAACCTAGGCTCATCATGTTAGAAGACCCTAGAGGAATCATGCAGATTGTAGTAAGGAAGGACGTTTATTCAGATTTGGTCGAGTATAGACTTGCGTTCAGTCCTCCTTCTGTGCATTGGATGAACACCCCTGCAAAGAAAAAACAAAAAGCTAAACATTCCTCTCCTCCACCAGACCCTCAGAGTTGTATAATTTTGCCCAAGGCCTATTCAAGGCTGTGACATCAACCTAAGGCCAGCCTACTTCTCTTCCCTGGCCGTCTTCCCCCCAAAAAAGGGTCAGAGCAAATCTTCCTCTGAGGACATTGACTCCTTAGCTTACGCCTTTCAAATCCCTTCCCCCTTGGACTACGCTTCCCCAGAGGAAGACTCAAATGGGACAGAATCCCCTTTGGAGGAGATTTCCATGGGACATCCCACAAATGTCTGAGGTCCAAAAGCGATACTACGACCTTTTTCACATTCAGACACCTATCTTTCTGCGATACCTCTGGTTATCCTTGCCTCGTTGGATGCCTTTGCCTCCCATGTCCCTACACCCTGACACTCCTCCTCCGGCCCTAAAGAAGCCAGATAGGTATTATAAAGTGCCTCAGGATTGTAATTTCTTTTTCAAAACCCCTATGGCAGACCCCCTCTGTGATCTCTGTAGCCTCTGATAAGGCCTCTCCAGATCTCTTCCTTCTGCTTTTTTCCTCCTCTTGGACAAGGACAGTAGGCAACTGGAGCGGCTGGGAAAGAAAATATATACTTTGGCAACCTTAGCTTTCAGGTCTCTGAATTACCAGACCCATATGACTCAAGTACATCATGGAACTTATGACTCGATTGTTTGATAATGTCTGACATACTAGGCTCTGAGAATTAAGTCTGGGCATCTTCCCTTATTGCTGTATCCTCCTAGGTGGCCAGACATTCCATCAAATGCAGCTATGATGCTGTTGAGGCTACCTCCAGAGCTGCAGCTTCTTTCTCAGCATTAAGAAGGTTTGCCTGGTGGAGGCCTCGACCCATCCTTGAGGACATCGAGGTGAAGCTTATGGATGCTCCCCTTGACAACTGCTTTATTTATTAAACCATCTGCTGAATTCATGTCCTTGCAGGAAAAGAGCAAGTAGTTAAAAGACCTTAAACATACCTTGCTCTGTATTGCCTAAATTTCATAGGAACTATCCTGAAAAACAGGTCTTTGTCTGCAGGCAATCCCAAACCCCCCCCCCCCCCCAATCCAAACCCTCGAAAAGGAGCAAGAAAACCCCATCAGATGTTCTTCGTGTTTCACTGTTGCAGTCTTCACATTTGGGTTATCTGCTTGCAGTAGCCCTCAGTCGGCCTGATTATCAAAGTCTTGGGTCCTGCATCGGTTGCTGTCTCATCTTCCGTGACGTCGGCTAGTCAGGGGTGTAAAGCATGCAGCCGATGCCATTACATCAGTCTTTCTTGCCATGCGGTGACCAAAGCAGAAACAGTTCGCAAGTGTCGGTCAGCCGACTCCCGAAATTTTCATTTCAAGTTTCAGAACCGAAGTCTTCAACTAAAGCTAAGTACCCCATTGGGGAAACATTTTCTTGTTCTAAACTGATGTCAGTAAAAGTCAATAATTGTATTTCTTGTGGAAAGCAAATACCTCATAAAGATTTTAATTCGTACTGTATTCCTTGCCTAGGCCCTGACCACGACATACGTCTGTCAGCTTTGTGCCTTATTTAAACAACGAACTATTCGTTGTCTGTATATTTACGCTTCTAAATATTTAGGTACTGTGTTCAGTTATCCAGATATGTCTTCGGTAAGCCTACCGACATTCCGAAAAAACGCAAAGATAAAGACAGACAGGCTGCCTAGGTTCAAAGCTGCCAACGACGCTGCTCCTAAGCTAGTCGCCAGTTCTCTGGTACTCAGTGAGGCTCTTTCACAGCCCCTGATACCAGTTACTTCAGATTCACAGGCCTCTGCTTAGACTCATTCAGAGTCCGGTATGCCGCGAGGTGTTCCAGCTGTGGAACCTGCGGATGTCTCTACCTTGGATGGGTCCGGATCCGCTGTGCAGCCACCGGCTTTGAGGGTGTATTCAGGCCTACTGACCTGCATATTAACCCGGCGCCATCTTCTTCAAGGCCTAAAACTCGATCCATGCCTAGAAAACTGACGCCCAGACCGCATGGTCAGGCCTCTATGCCTAAAAAACAAATGATAAGAATTTCTTAAGGACCTTATTACTTTAATCAGGGGAAGCCAGCCATCCCCCTCAGAGACGTAGGACTGAATTTGCTTATGATACTTCTGATTAGGATTCTGAAATTTCTGTTTCCTCTGATGACCAGGATTTACCCTTATCTATGAGGATTCTGATGCAGAGAAATCTATTCCCTCTGCTTCTCCTCCAGAGGATTTCTCTTTTGGTGAAACCTTGCATACTCTTGGGGAGCATTTTCGCTGGCAAAGCCAGGATTACTCTGATTCCAAAAAGAGGCTTAGGGAATTCTTACTCCTCCCTCAACACAGGTCTTTAGCTGTCCCTCCTGTCCGGGACATTGTAGATGATGCCTTCTTGGAATCTAGCCTGGCCCCAGACACTTTACCTCCAGCTCCAAGGAAACCTGACAGGGATTACAGAGTACCTGACTCTCACAAGTTCCTCTTCAAGAATCCTACTGTGGACCCAGAGGTCATTTCCCAAGGACCTAAAGGCATTAATGCTACTACTGCCAAAAACTGTGTACCCCTTCTGACAGAGATTCCTGGGCCTTGGACAGATGGGATAAGAAAGTATGCACTTCTGCTACTTTGGCCATTAGGGACGTAAACTGCCAGTTTCACATGTTTAAGTATCAGCAGTATATTATGGGACTGCTTAAACAGAAAATGATGTTGATTCCTGACTGCTGAAAATAAAGAATTACAGGATTTAATACATTCTGCTGATCAAGTTGGTAAACATACTTTGCAATGTGGTTTTGACTCTTTAGAAGCATCTTGCAAGGCTGCTGTCACTGGGTCTGTTCTTAGAAGGCATGTTTGGCTTAAGGAGCAAAATTTGCCAGATCATGTTAAAGCTAAATTACTGGATGCTCCCTTAAACCAAGACCGCCTGTTTGGCAACAAAGCAGAAGAACTTAAAAAGATGGCGGAAAAAGCTAAATCTGTGCAAAATGTTAATTTCCCGCAAGTACAGCTTCCCAGATTAGTAGGCATTGGCCTTCTAAGAATCGGTCCTTTCCTGTCTTTTCCAGGCCTTGTAAGTCCAAACCCAGGAACAGCGGACCACCTAGGCTGCAGTCTCAAGTTACTCACAGGCCTAAGCAGTAGGGGGCTCCCACTTCCAAAGCTGGTAGTAGTAACACCCCTCTATGGAAAAATGTCATAATGAGTTAACCTTACACCTTCCAAGCCCTGCTCAACTGCCTGCTCCCTTAGGGGGAAAGATTGCACAGCATGCAAAAAAAGTACAGTTTTGTACCTACCATAAATGTAGATGTTCGAAGATCCACATTGCTGCAGTCATAACCTGTGGGTAGTCCGCTGTCCTCGGTCGGCCCGAATACCAAAGTATTAGGCTGGCGTCGGTCATGGTCGCTCAGATCTGACGCAAGTACGCCTTGGTACTAAAGCGCATGACCGACGTCATATCCCCAGTCTTTCTTGCCCCAGATGTCAGAAGGCCCTAAAAAGAAAGGCCATAGCCAAAAAACAGAGAAACATCCAACCACCCATGTACAAACAATATTTACAACCCAAAACACACAACCACCCCAAACTACAGTGGGGAAGGAGGGAGGGATTGGACTGCAGCAATGTGGATCTTCGAACATCTACATTTATGGTAGGTACAAAACTGTACTATGTTCTTCATCTCACATTACTGCAGTCATAACCTGTGGGTAGAATCCCAAAGCAAAGGTAAAGGGAGGATGGCAAAATTATAAAGCATTGGGAGCTGCTAACATGCCCTGTAAAACTGCAGTGGCAAACCCAGCCCTAGATTTGGAGTAAAGAGGGAGATGGTAATGTTTAGAAAAAGTGTTCACTGAACTCCAAGTAGCTGCCTCCAAAATATCTTTAGTAGCTACACCCCTTAAAAAAGCAGTAGAAGTGGCAGTAGCCCTAGTGGAATATAGTCTGATTCCAGCCGGAATCTCCTTACCATGATGAGAATAACAAAAAGCAATACAATGGCCAATCCACTTAGAAATAGTTTGTTTAGAAACAGGTTTCCCCTGAGATCCCAAAGCAAAAGAAACAAACAACTGTTGAGACTGTCTGAACCCTTTAGTTCTGCTCAAATAATAACGCAACTGCCTGTGAATATCCAAAGAGTGCAAAATTTTTTCCCCTTTATTTTGGGGATCAGCATAAAATGTAGGCAAATGAATAGATTGGTTCAAGGCCACATTTGAAACAACTTTAGGCATAAAAGTAGGGTTAGTACGTAGGGATACCCTATCCTTATGAAAAATCAGGAAGGGCTGAACTGCCATTAGAGCCTGTAATTCAGATACCCTTCTAGCAGACGTAATGGCCAACAAAAAAGCAGTCTTCCAAGACAAAAACTTCAACTCAGATGTAGCTGCAGGTTCAAAAGGAGGTAAAGTGAGTTTTTCCAACACAAAATTGAGATCCCAGGAAGGAGTAGGAGCTCTACGTGGGGGTCTTATGTTCTTTGCCCCTCTAAGAAATTGCTTAAACAAAGGATGAGAGAATAATGGTGGGTCACAATCATAGTGAGCAGAAATGGCTGCAGCATGAACTTTTACAGAGGAGAAAGACAAACCTTTGTCTAGTAATTCTGTAAGATACTGAAGAGAAACACTCAAATTAGGTACTGAAACATCAAAGCTCTTTGCTTAGCTCCAAAGGAAAAATCTCCTCCATTTATCAGCATAAACTTTCCTTGTACTAGGCCGTCTGGCCTCCAAAATAACATCCAAAACTTGTTGAGGAAGCTGCGACCCTCCAGGGTCTAGAACAGAATATGCCAGGCTGTCAGATGCAGGGACTGTATTCTGACATTGAGGAAATGATTGCCTGCCTGGGACAAAAGGTGTGGAATTGATGGCAAAGGCCAAGGAAGCTCCCGTACTAGACTCCTTAGCAGAGGGTACCAGTGCTGACGTGGCCAATCTGGAGCTATTAGAATCATGGAGGGCCTGTCCTGTCTGACCTTCAAGAGCACCTTGGGAAGGAGAGGCAGAGGAGGAAAAGCATAGACGTGAAGATTGTTCCAACTGAATGATAGAGCATCCAGTTTCCAAGCTTTTGGATGAAACAGCTTTGTGCAAAACTTTGGCAGCTGGAAATTTAGTGGAGAAGCGAACAGATCTATGTCTGGAGTCCCCCAAAGCACTGTCAACTGTCGAAACACATGAGGATCCAATTTCCACTCGTGGGGATCCACCATCTGTCTGCTCAAAACATCCGCTAAGGAGTTCTGTGCTCCTGGCAGAAACCTTGCCTGAAGAGTGAAGTGCAAACTGAGAGCAATCTCCCACAAAATCATAGCTTGCCTGCAAAGAGGGTACGAATGGGTTCCCCCTTGCTTGTTGATGTACCACATGACAGTTGTGTTGTCTGTTTGAATCAACACGTGTCCTGGTTGAAGTAGATCCTTGAAAGCCATCAATGCAAATTGGACTGCTAACATCTCCTTCATGTTGATATGCAAATGTTGAAGTCTGGCAGGCCACGTGTCTTGAACCCATTTTCCATTGAGATGTGCTCCCCAAGCCTTGTCTGAGGCATATGTCGTTAAGATCTGACTCGCCTCTGGTCGGGTCACAGAGAGTCCCTTGTTTAGGTGACATTCCTGAGCCCACCACAAAAATTCCTTTTGAATGCAAGGTATTATCTGAATGACAGTGTCCAAATCGTGGCAGTGTTGAGTCCATACACTTTTGAGATACCATTGTAGCTTCCTCATATGCAGTTTGGCATTGGGAAGCACCAGAATACAAGATGCCATGAACCCCAAGGCTTGAAGGACTGTCCTTGCAGTCAGCCTGGACAGGAGAGACAATTGTTGGAAGTAAAGGGTAAGATTTCTTTGCTTGTCCGGGGTCAAAACGCCATCTGAGAGGCTGTATTCAGTCTTACACCCAGAAAGCACATGTCCTGAGAGGGTACTAGACTGGACTTTATTTCATTCACAGAATACCCTAGGCACCTTAACACTGCCATAACATACTGAAGATGGTGAAGTAGCTTGTCTTTGTCTTGAGCAAGAATCAGGCAATCGTCCAAATAAGGATAAATTTGTATTCCTCTTAACCTTAAGAAGGCTATCACTGGAGCCAGAACTTTTGTGAACACCCTGGGCAGTAGATAAGCCAAAGGGCAATGCAGAGAACTGATAATGTAAAGTCCCAGCCCGAAAACGCAGGAATCTCCTGCAGCTGGGCCTGATAGGAATATGAAGATAAGCCTCCCTGAGATCCAGAGTTACCATCCAGTGATCTTTGCCTAGCAGAGGCAGAAGTTGTTGCAAAGTCAACATTTTGAATTTTGGAATGTCCAGGTATGTGTTGAGAATAGACAAATCCAGAATTGGCCTCCAAGTGTTTCCTTTCTTTGGTACAAGAAACAGGCGAGAATAAAATCCTAGGCCCACTTCTGATGGAGGGACCTGCTGGATAGCCCCCATTTGTAGAAGTAAAGAAATCTGTTTGTGAGCCTCCACCTTTTGCTGAGGAGGAACGTCTGGCATGCCTTTGAAAGGGGGCAATGTGTGGAAATAAAACTTGTAGCCTCGGTTTATAATATCCAACACCCATTTGTCCTGGGTGACTAAAAGCCAATTTTGCCAGAAAAGTGCCAACTTTCCTCCCAGAGGAGCTGCCAGACAGGAAGGATCGGGCAGCTGAAGATGCAGGTCATTGGGTCTGTTTACGAAAGGACTGGCCCCTGCCCTCACCTGTAGACTGTGCAGGGGAACTCCACGTCCTAGGCCTAAAAGAACCCTGAGCATGAGCTCTGCCCCTACCACGTCTAGGTCTACCCCTAGACTGTAAATCAGAAGAAGGGTAAGCCCATCCCTTAGTAGGCCAATTTCTGCTAAACTTAGGGGGCTGCACCTGCAAAAAATCCTTAACAGTCTGCATAGACTTAGCTTTGTCTTCCATTTTCTTCAAGACTGACTCCACAGGAGAACCAAACAAAACTTCAGACTGAAGGGGAGCATCCAAAATTCGAGCTTTAACATGCTCTGACAAGTTCTGATCCTTAAGCCAGGCGTGCCTACAAATAACTGATCCAGTGGCAGCCACCCTGGAAGAGGCCTGTAAAGCATCAAAACCACACTGCAAAGAATGCTTACCCACCTGATCAGAGGCATGAACCAAATCCTGTAATTCTTTACACTCTATGCCCTCTGCTAAAGCATCTACCTTAGATTTCAACTGACTAAGGAGAAAATTCTGGTACTTCAGCATATGAAACTGGCAATTCAAAGCCCTCATTGCAAGAGAATAAGAGGTATACACTTTTTTACCCCACCTATCCAAAGCTCTAGAGTCTTTATCCATAGGAACTGGATTCTTTACAACAGAAGCCCTGACACCCTTAGGTCCCTGGCTAATAGTTTCTGGGTCAGCCCTAGGGCTCTTATACAAATATTTATGAGCCTCTGGCACTCTGTAATACCTGTCTGGCTTAACCGGGGCAGGAGGCAAAGAGTCTGGATTAAGGGAAGCCTCGGAGAAAACATCCTGAACAACATCCAAAACAGGAGGTATAGCCAAGGGCCTATGTTGTGGTAAAAATAAGAATTCCCTAAGCCTCTTTCGGGAATCTGAGAAATCCTGACCTTCCCATTTAAAATGTTCCCTCATAGAATGCAGGGTTTCTGAAAAAGAAAAATCCTCTGGAGGGGAAGCAGAAGGACTAGAATCCTCTGCCTGAATCAGAATAAGGGGAAAATCCTGAATGTCTTCAGCAAGACTCTGAGTAATCTGAAGAATGTTCCAATCCTTCCACCTCTGGCTCCACCCTAGGCCTCTTATCTGGAGGGGGCATAGAACCTCTGATCAAGGAAATCAAATCTTCTGCCATTTTAAGCATGTGTTTTTTAGGTACAGAACCTGCAGAACTAGGACTGACGCCAGAGGAAGACAAACCAGGCCTGGCCTTGGAAGGTACCTTAGAGACAGAGGCAGAAGGCCTAACCACCTTATGTAAAGAAGGGATTACAGCAACCTGAGAGGCCCCCTCAGCCTGACCCGACTCCTGAGAGGCCACATCTTGCAAAATTAAAGGTTCCCCCTGAGACTCAACTGAAACCTCGGCTGGATCCACAGATTCCACCGTGGTTTCTAAAGAACCGGCGTCCGGAACGGACGACTCATCCTGCTTGGATTTTAACAATTTCTCCTTACGCTTCTTAGCGGTAGCGGGCGTCGAAGGATCCGACGGCATATTGTAATTACACCGCTTACCGAAGACAAGCCTAGCACAATCTAACCTACGTTTAATGGTGCGCTTATTAAATTTAGCGCAAAAGCGACACCCGACTACGTCGTGCTCAGGCCCCAGGCAAGGAATACAGAGAGAGTGGTAATCCCTGTGAGGTAACTGTTTCCCACAAGAAATACAATTATTCACTTTTTCTGACATCCGGATTTAACTGAGGCAAGAAAAGACAAAAATATTCCCCAACGGGGTACTTAGCCCAACTTTGTTTTCGGTCTGAAACTCAGAATACGAAAATTTCAGGACGCCGAACGGCACTTGCAAACGCTGCTTCTGCTTCGGACCAAGCGGCAAGAAAGACTGGGGATATGACGTCGGTCATGCGCTTTAGTACCAAGGCGTACTTACGTCAGATCTGAGCGACCATGACCGACGCCAGCCTAATACTTTGGTATTCGGGCCGACCGAGGACAGCGGACTACCCACAGGTTATGACTGCAGCAATGTGAGATGAAGAACATCTGGGAACTCATTACCCAGGACAAATGGGTTTTAAATAGTTTCCCAGTGATACAGATTCCACTTCCACACCTTACCAACCCCAAACGGTTGGCTAGACCTACCCCCCAGATCAGTGGGCAGAGGCTCAACAGCAGGTTCTCTCTCGAGGCTCAACAGCAGGTTCTCTCTCTCCTAAGTATCAGGGCTATTCAGCCTGTCCCAGTAGATTTTACTCAGTAGTTTTCCTGGTACCCGGAAAAGACAGCTCCTGGCTTCCTATCCTGGACCTCTCTATTCTAAACACCTTTTTGATAATCCCAAAATTCAAACTGCTAGCACTTCAACAGCTGCTTCCTATGCTAGGCAAAGATGCCTGGTTGGCAACGTTAGACTTAAAGGAAGCTTACCTGCACATTCCAGTAAGGGAATCTTGCAGGAATTACCTACACTTCAGAGAAGACTCCATGCACTATCAGTTCTCTGCACTTCAGTTCTCTGCACTTCCCTTTGTCTTATCTACTGCACCCAGGGTATTCACAAAGTGCCTAGCTCCAGTCATTGCATTTTGCAGGCAAAGAAATATTCAAACACACCTATACCTGGGCGATTGTCTAATTCAGGCAGAAAGCCAGGACATGCTACTAAAACATCTGGCATTTGTAAAGAAACTTTTAACCTCACTGAGGTACACCCTAAACGAAAAGAAATCTCATCTAGTACCCTGCCAACAAATTGTATTCCTGGGAGCAAGCTTGAACACAACTTCCCAGATGGCTTACCTCACACCAGAGAAACAAGTTTATTTGACAGCCTACTTCAAACTACTGGCCACAAAGACCCAGCTATCTGCAAGGAAAATCCTGCAAGCCCTGGGGTTCATGGCCTCTTGCATTCTATTAATTCCATATATAAGACTGCATATGAGGAAACTACAATGGTATCTAAAAAGCCTATGGTGTCAACATTCTCAGGACCTGGAATCAAGGATTCCTGTCATTCCTTGCATAAAGACAGAGTTCCTTTGGTGGGCAGAGGCCTACTACCACAACAAGGGGCTCCCATTCACTCTACCCCCTGCCTCCCAAACCCTAACAACAAACTCATCAGACTATATGCATGGGGGGCTCACTTGGCAGGGAAGTGCATTTAGGGCAAATGGAACCCAAGTCAAATGCACCTGCATATCAATCAAAAAGAAATGTTAGCTGTACAGAATGCTCTGACAGCCCTCAAGGACCACATTCTTTCAGGACAATTAATGGTAAAGACAGACAACACCACTGTTTTGTGGTACATAAACAAGTAGGGGGGAACCCACACATACCCTCTCTGCGGACTAGCCATGGCTCTGTGGAACACAGCCTTGACCTTCCAAGAGCACCTACAGGTTCAATTCCTGCCAGGAAAGCTAAATACGCTGGCAGATGATCTAAGCAGAAATCTCACGGACTCACACGAGTGAAAATGGAACCAATGGGGGAGCCCAGAGATTGACCTGTTTGCCTCCCCCCCAGAACTACCAGTTGGACAAATTCTGCACAAGGACTCCCCACAAACAAGCTTGGAAAGTGGATGCCCTGTCCTTCACCTTGAAAAATCTATCAGTCTATGCCTTTCCTCCACTGCCTCTCCCTCTCCAAGGTACTACTAAAGATCAAACAGGACAAACCAAGGGCAGTACTGATTGCACCAGACTGGCCACGCCAAAACTGGTGCCCCCTCTTACGCAGTATCACTGCTGGCACCTGCCTCAGACCCCTACCCTGCTGTCCCAGCAGAAGGGCCAGATTCTGCACCCTCTGCTTCAAACCCGGAAAAATGCAGCGTGGCTAATTACCTGAACTCTCCTTTACCATCCCTCAGTAAACAAGTGTTGGATGTAATTCTGAAGGCAAGGAGGCCTAGTACTAGAAAATCTTATGCTGAAAAATGGAAAAGATTCTGATGTCCTTCAAGAATGCAACTGCAGTCATAACATATGGGTTGTCCTGCCTCAGGCAGCCCTCGGTCGGCCGGATTCCAAAGTCTGGGTCCGACGTCGGCTGATGTCGCATTTCTCTCCGACGTCAGAGCGGCTGGAGTACATAAGCATCAGCCGACGCCATTTTCTTCAGTCTTTCTTGCCGCGCGGTGCCCGAAGCAGAAGCAGTTCGCAAGTGCCGGTTGGTCAGCTCCTGTATTCTTGAATCGAAGTCATCAAAAGCTAAGTACCCCGTTGGGGACCTTTCTTGCCTCAGCCGATGTCAGAAATTACTGAAAAAGTTAACAATTGTCTGTCTTGTGGTAAACAAATACCTCATAAGGATTTCCACTCTTACTGTCTTCCTTGCCTTGGCCCAGACCACAACGTCTCGGCCTGTGTCGCCTGTGCTCGCTTCAATAAGCGCACTCTTAGGTGCCGGGCGGAGTTCGCTGAAGACTTTTTCGGTGCTAAATTTGCTTATACAATGCCGTCGGAACTTCCGACATCGCAGACTCCTAAGAAACGAAAAGACCGGGACCGACATCCTCAGCCCGCGTCTTCCACCGACTCCACGCCAAAACCTACCGCGTGTGCTCCGGTTCCCCCTGAGACGGTTATTTCACCACTCCGAACCGAAGACACCGCTTTACCGACACCTCCGATACCGGAGGCCACACCGACGCCAGTTATAGATTTTCCTCCGGATACTGAAACCGAGGAAATGCCCGAGACCATTGCTGTAGATAAGGTCACTCCTGCACGTGGAGCTGCTAGGCCTCCTATGGCCATGTCTATTAAGGCCTACACACGTGCTAAGGCAGCCAGCAAGACCAAGCACCTTCCTGCTAAGGCCTTACCTCAGCCTACTCCTGAAACACAAATCATAACTATGGCCGCAGACTTAATTTCCATGATTAGAGGTTCACAGGCCCATCCTGAGAGAGGATCCCAGCCTCCTCCTGATAAGAGGCCCCGGGTTGAACCCTCTAACCCTATCCCTTCAGATGAAGATTCTGAGTACTCTGTTCACTCCGATGGCCAGGAAGAGCCCTTCCAGACCTATGAGGATTCGGATGGAGAGGATTCCATCCCCTCGGCCTCCCCTCCTGAGGATATTTCTTTTGGGGAAGTTCTGCATACCATGAGGGAACATTTTAAGTGGCAAGGCCAGGAATATTCTGATTCCAGAAAGCGCCTTCGAACCTTCCTTAAAAAGCCCCAACACAGGCCCCTGGCTATACCTCCTGTGCTTGATGTTTTGGATGACCTATACTCTGACTTCAGTGTTACCCCGGATACTCTTCCTCCTGCCCCAGCCAAGCCAGACAGATATTATAGGGTCTCAGAAACACATTCTCATTTCTTTAAGGCCCATGCTGTTGATTTAGAAACTATTTCTCAGGGGCCTAAAGGGGTTTCAGCATCCACCTCCAAAAATCCCTTGCCTTCCAACAGGGAAGCTAGGTCATTAGAGAGATGGGGGGAAAAAGGTCTAAACCTCCACTACTTTATCTATGAGAGCTCTGAATTGCCTCTTTCACATGTTTCAATATCAGGATTACCTGTTAGATGATTTACAGAAAACATTGGCCTCTCCTGAACCTTTAGACAGGAAGTCTTTGCAGGAAGCTGTACATAATTCTCAGCAAGTCAGCAATCACTTTCTGCAGTGTGGATATGATGCATTGGAAGCTTCATGTAGGGCAGCTATGACAGGGGCGGTCATTCGTAGACATGCATGGTTAAAAGAACAACCTCTACCAGATCATGTTAAGGTAAAACTTCTTGATGCACCTTTGGAAAAGAACAAGCTTTTTGGTACTAATGCTAAAGATGTGTTAAAGTCCATCGAGGAAAAAGCAAAACCAGTTCAGACAGTCAAAGATTTCCTCCAGGTTCAGCCACCCAGATTCAGCAGGAATTGGCCTTCTAAAAACTGGTCCTTTCCTAATCCTGAAAGATTTCAAAGGGTAAAACAGGCGTGGCCGAGGAAGAGGACAATACAGAGGTTCTTACAGGGAACGACAATGGCAACCAGCAAACCAAAGAAGTGACACAGGGGTCTCCCCTGCCCCACAGGGACAATCTCAATGACTTTCCTCTACTTCCGCTGACCAAGGAGCAAATAGAAGCTCCCTTGGAAAATTATCTCTGTTTTCAGACAATTGGCACAGATTGACAAAGGACAAATGGATTTTGGACATTATAGACCAAGGTTACAGGTTCCACTTTCATACCTTACCAAGAAAACAAGGCATGCCAAACCTACCACAAAACCAGAGGGCAGAGGCTATCAAGCAAATATCTCTGCTTGCTCAGATCAAAGCAATAGAAAGAGTTCCACAACAAGAACAAGGCCAGGGGTTTTACTCAAGACTGTTCCTTGTTCCAAGAAAAGAAACTCAATGGAGACCAATACTGGATTTGTCCGCATTAAACACTTTTCTCATAGTACCAAAGTTCAAAATGCTGACTCTACAGCAACTCCTTCCCATGCTGGGCAAGGGGTCTTGGCTGATTACTCTGGACCTCAAGGAGGCATACCTGCATGTCCCCATCAGACACAGCTGCAGAAGATACCTCAGATTTCTTGCAGGGCCAGAGCATTATCAATTCTCAGCATTGCCATTTGGCTTATCTACTGCCCAGAGTATTTACAAAATGCCTGGCTTCAGTAATTGCTCATTGCAGGCACCAGGGGATCCAAATTTACCCATACCTGGACGACTGCCTCATACAAGCGGACGACAAATTGATTTTGACAAAAAACTTGAATTATGTCATACAATTGCTACAGGCTCTGGGATACACAGTCAACTTCCAAAAGTCAAGACTTCAGCCATCCCAGCAAATTACCTTCTTAGGAGCCAATCTAGACACAGCCTCTCAAATGGCTTACCTGACAGAAGACAAGCAAGAGAAGTTAACTCATTATTTCAAAGGTTTGGCAAAACTCACCCAGATGACTGCAAGGGGATTCCTACAGGCCCTGGGTTACATGGCATCCTGCATTCTCCTGGTTCCATTAGCAAGACTACACATGAGAAAGCTTCAATGGTACCTAAAATGCCTATGGTCTCAGCACAGCCACAACCTAGAGACAACCATACCGCTCATTCCATGCCTACAAAAGGAATTCCTATGGTGGGCCTCGGTAAGCCAGGCAAACACAGGTATGTCATTCAGAAAACCTCAGATAACACAGAACATGACCACAGATGCCTCAGACCTTGGATGGGGGGGGGGCGCACATGGAGGGCAGATGTATACAAGGACAATGGTCTCCAAAGGAAACACATATGCATATAAATCAAAAGGAAATGCTGGCAGTAATGCATGTCATCGAGGCCTTTCGACAACAACTTCAGCAAGGCCATCTACTGATACGGACAGACAACATCACTGTGAATGTGGTACATAAACAAGCAAGGGGGGCACCCATTCCTACCCCCTTTGCAGACTGACAATGAATCTTTGGGAAAAATCACTGAGCCTAAACATACAGTTGCAATCCCAGTTTGTTCCAGGCAAAGACAATGTGCTGGCGGACAGCCTAAGCAGGAATTTCATAGATCCACACGAGTGGAGGTTACATCTGAAAATCTTCACACAACTCACCTCGACATGGGGCAGGCCAGAAGTAGACCTATTTGCCTCCCACCTCAACCATCATCTACAAAAATTCTGTTCAAGGACATACCATCCACAAGCTTGGAAAATAGATGCTCTTTCATTCAACTGGAACTTTCTAAAAATCTATGCATTCCCACCTCTGCCACTGATGACCACAGTATTACTAAAGATCAAAGCAGAGAGGCCCAAGGGGATCCTAATAGCTCCAGACTGGTCAAGACAACACTGGCACCCACTACTACGGAGCATATGTCACAACAAGAAGTGGGCCCTTCCCCAATGGCCCCTACTTTTGACTCAACACAACTTCAAAACAGTGCATCCAAACCTTCAGACACTGCAGCTAACAGCCTGGGAGATCCCATGAATAACCTTAATCTATCTCTCTCCAAGGAAGTCCAGCGGATATTAACAGAAGCTCGAAGACCATCCACCAGAAAGGTTTACTTAGCAAAATGGAAGAGATTCAGCATTTGGAATACCAGCAAGGGACATGATGCATCATTATTGAATGTCGCACTCATCCTGGAATATTTGGCAGATATGCTACAGAATGGACTCTCATATTCTTCCATAAAGATAAATGCTTCAGCTATCTCAGCTAGATATAACACTGATCCGCCTGTGTTTTCACATCCTTTAAGGCAATTCCTCAGGGGAATCAAGAACATTAAGCCACCAAGAAAGGCTCCAGTGCCAGCTTGGGACCTCAACTTTGTCCTAGAAAAACTGACTCTACCTCCCTTTGAGCCAGCAGCTTCAGTGGACTTACAATTTTTATCATGGAAGACAGCTTTCCTGTTGGCAATTACCTCAGCAAGAAGGGTTTCGGAACTACAGGCCCTAATGGCAACACCACCGCTCATAATCTTTCACAGAGACAGGGTCTCCTTAAGAACCAACCCTACTTTTATGCCAAAGGTGGTATCTAGGGTTTCTTTAAATCAAGCTATTCACCTGCCTACTTTCTTCCCCAATCCTGAGAGCAAAGGGGAAAGACTGTTGCATACCTTGGACATTCACAGACAACTTCGCTACTACCTGGACAGAACCAAGACCAGTAGGAAGTCTGATCAGCTTTTTGTAGCTTACGCCCCTGGAGTTCAAGGAAAAGCAATTTCCAAACAGACTATTTCAAAATGGATTGGACATTGCATCAGATTTTGTTATTCCTTCCATGGGAAGAATGTTCCAGCCAATGTCAGACCACACTCCACCAGAGCTACAGCCACCTCTACAGCATTCTTAAGAGGGGTGCCTACAAAAGACATTCTAGAAGCTGCTACATGGAGCTCCGTGCATACATTCTCCAAACACTACAATCTCCCTTTATATTCAAGAGCCAGAGCAGGCTTTGCTTCGGCAGTCCTGCAGGGTTTGATTGCCACACCATCTCTTTCCTAGAGCATTCCTCCTCCCCCAGCTAAGCTATGGTATTCAACCCATATGTTATGACTGCAGTTGCATTCTTGAAGGACATAGTACAGTTTTGTACCTACCATAAATGTAGATGTCCGATAGATATGCAACTGCAATCGGATTTTCCCTCCCTCCATTCCCCTCTATGCCTTTGGGTCCACTCCTATCCCTGTTTCTCTTAGCTGGGGATATCTGTTATGGTGTATCTGTTTATTGCTTACTTATTTGTCTGGAATCCTGTTTTTGTCTTCCAATTTGATTATAGCCTTCCTTGGAGGGCACCTGGCATCTGGGGCAAGAAACACTGAAGAAAATGGCGTCGGCTGATGCTTATGTACTCCAGCCGCTCTGACGTTGGAGAGAAATGCGACATCAGCCGACGTCGGACCCAGACTTTGGAATCCGGCCGACCGAGGGCTGCCTGAGGCAGGACAACCCATATGTTATGACTGCAGTTGCATATCTATCGGGCATCTACATTTATGGTAGGTACAAAACTGCACTTTTCTGGAACCATACTCAGGGGAAGGGCACAGCAGCACCCAGTTTACCTCAGATTCTTCAATACGTAACTGAGATGCTTCACAAGGGCCTTTCCTTTTCCTCCATCAAAATTCATGCCTCAGCCATTTCAGCTCATTACAACACAGAACCACCCCTCTTCTCTCATCCACTTCTCAAGCAGTTCCTCAGAGAGGCCAAAAACTTAAGACCACCCAGGAGATCCCCTACTCCAGCCTGGGAACCTTAACTTTGTATTGGAAAAACTTACTCTGCCTCCTTTTGAGCCAGCTGCAAATGCATAGTTGAAATTCCTTTCTTGGAAAACAGCCTTCCTTTTAGCCATCACTTCAGCAAGAAGGGTGTCTGAATTACAGGCCCTTATAGCAGTGGAGTCTTTCATCATCTTTCATGGGGACAGGGTGTCCCTCAGGACCAATCCCTCTTTCATGTCCAAGGTAGTATCCAGTGTTGCTGTTAATCAGTCCATTCATTTGCCAACCTTCTTTTCTAATCCACAGAACAAAGGGGAATGGATACTGCACTCCTTAGATGTGTATAGACAACTTAGATTTTACTTGGACAGGACTAAACCTCTCAGAAAATTTGAACAGCTGCTTGGTGGCATTTGTTGCAGGGGCAGAGGGGAAGGCCATTTCAAAGCAAACCATTTCTAAATGGATAGGCCATTGCATTCATTTCTGCTATAAGCACCATTGAAAACCTATCCCACAAGGGATAAGACCACATTCAATCAGGGCTGCATCTACCTCTTACAGTCTTTCTCAGAGGTGTCCCTACCAGGTACATCCTAGAAGCTGCTACCTGGAGTTCTGTACATACGTACTTTCACCAAGCATTACCATTTGCCAATTTTCTCTAAATCCAGAGCTGGTTTTGCCACTGCAGTCTTGCAGAGCCTCATAGCTGGTCCTAATGCTATCTAAATTCCTCCTCCCACCCTTGGCTTTCTGAATCTACCCAATTGTGATGACTGCAACAGTGAAACACGAAGAACATAGTACAGTTGTGTACACCTAACATAAATATAGATGTTAGAATGTATTCACTGTTGCAGTCCTCGTTATCCTCCCTCCAGCCCCCTGACTTTTCTTGGCTATACCTCTGTTCCTTTTTACTGTGCTGAAAAGCTTTTTGGTGTATTTGCTTTTTTGTTGGAGGTATAACCTTGTTTGTACGTATTTAATTGCTTTTCATTAGGGGGCACCTGTCATCTGGGTAAAAAAAAAAAACTGATGTAATGGCGTCGGCTGCATGCTTCATACCCCTGACTACCTGACTTCATGGAAGATGAGACAGCAACCGACGCAGGACCCAAGACTTTGATAATCAGGCCAACTGAGGGCTACTGCAAGCAGATAACCGAAATGTGATGACGAACGGTGAATACACTTGAACATCTACATTTATGGTAAGTGTACACAACTGTACTTTCTACAGTGCCTACCATGGAAAAGCCTTCCTGGTGTAGTCAAGGTTCACTCTACAAGAGCAGTTTCTTCCTAAGGGGCCTTCCTCAAAGGGCTGGACACTAACTCCATTCTATAACCGGCAATTTGGACCTAATTCGACACTTTCACCAAACATTGCAAACTGGATTCTATTTCCAGATCCAGGGCAGGATTTACCAGGGCCATTCTTCATGGGATCATGGAGAGTTCTGCTACCTCCACCTCCCTTTCTGCATGAGCTTTGGTATTCTCCCTCATGTAAAGAGTACTGCAACGTATGAATAGAAGGACATAGATTAGTTGTGTAAGAACTTACCGTAATGATAGATTTCCTTTTCTCTGTTGCAGTATTCTATCCCTCCCTCCTTCCCTACTTCCCTCTGTTCTTGGATGCACTGATTTTCTATCCCTTGGACTCTCTCTCCACCTGGGGCTTCAGTTCTGAGGTTGGTGGGTACATCACTTTTGTGACCTAGGTCCGACGTACTGCGTACCTCATGGTAGTAAAAGACTTTTTCTGTACTGGCTGATGTTGTGTCGCCTTGGCAGGCAATTCCCTCATGTAAAGAATACTGCAACAGAGAAGAGACGGACATCTATTGTTATGGTAAATTCTTACACAACTAATCTTTCTTAGGGGCATCTGTGGACACGAATACCTGCAGGACCTTTCTTGCTCTGGAGAAGGTGGTGTCTGACTCGTTTCTACACAGCTTAGTAGGCAAAGCCAGGTGGCTGATGAAGTCCTTAGTATTAAAATAGTGCATCAGTCAAGCAGTTTGACTTTATGAATCCCTAGCAGTTCAGCAGCAGCCTTTGAAGGTGTATACACCATATTAAATTCAAGGAACGTAAATAGCAAAGGCATTTAAAAAGCAACCAGTCAAAAAAAAAAAAAGTTAAAGAAAATTACCAGTTAACTTCAGAATTCATTCTATTTTTAAAGTTTTAATTTTTTTGTTTTATGTAATAAATTTTAACTCAACTTGATTACAGTTTTAAATACTAGCAGAAAATTTACCCCGGGGTTCACTGCAGTGGCTCTGCTGGACCGAGGCACAGGGAACTAATCTAAGGGGGTGTTGAAAGCCAACACAATCTGGCTAGGCCTATAGATGCCCTCAGGCAGATAGCCTAGTACTTACCTATGAAGCACTTGCCTTCAAACATGCAGGGATCATTCTTATGAAGCACAATGTTTAGTCATAATTAGTACATTTGTCATCAGAAGGCAAGTATTTTAGAATGCATTTATACTTGTAATCAAGTTGAAGTTAGAAATTGATTATATAAAATCTGTTTGCATTCCAAAGTTTAAAATTGTAAAACAAAATGGAGTTAGCTATGATTGGTTGCTTTTAATTGCGGTTATTTAATTTCCTTATATGTAATATATGGTGTACTTGAAGGCTGCTGCTGAAGTAGTATAGTTTTATTAAGTATTAAAAAAAATTGACACCTTGTTGATTACATTTTGTTCCACATTGTTAGTAAGTCCTTGGCGTTCTGGGCCAAATTACTTCAACCATCCTGATTATAAACTTGGCCAGATTACACATGTTAAAGTTGCAGTGGTTCCTGAGGAGTGCTTTGGTTCAAAGGTTCTAGCCTCTGGAAACTATTGTATGAGTTTTGCCCTTTATCTGAAGGGTACTGATATGGTTTTTGAAAGGAAAAAAAGCATGCCCTTCTGACAGACTTTTCCAAATCCAAGCCCTGACCCCATATGCCTTGGATAAGGCTTGGAGAGTTCATGCCTTGTATCGCAATGTAAAGAGCACTTGAAGTCTCCAAGAGCACATAAAGGACTTGATTTTTTAAACAAACTGGGGGGGGGGGGGGGGCACACTTATTTTCACCTATGCAGGCTAGTCTTGCAAGCACAGGAGTAGGCACTGTAACTTCTCACAGTATGCAGCTCACTGAGAAGAATTCCTTTGCAGATTAGATCAGCTAATCAGAACATCAGCACATCATGCAAATTGATGCTGTTCAGGAATATGGTTTTAGACCTGACCAGCAGTTAGGGTGTAAGAGACCGTTTTATGTCTGTGAGCAGCAGTTTAATTCTGCTTCAAAGCACCTAACATGCTAGCTTGGGTAGTGGGTAACAGTCTCCTTGAACTAGAAGTGAATACATATATGCTTTCCTTTGCTCCCCAGTTTAGTCAAGATAAAAGAGAAGCAGGCAGAAGTTATACTGATTGACTCTTTCTGGCCAAGTCAACACTAGGTTTTTCTGCTGCCTTCTAGAAGGGAAGAAACTTTTCCTTTTGCCACGGCATAACAAGCTGTAATGAGTGCAGGGTGTTGTGCATTAAACTGCCTGCTGTACACCAGGCATCTTGAAAGATATGAGCTATTTTCCCCCTGCACACCTTTATTTCAGAGATATGCTAGGTATCACAAGGAAGGTTATGAGGTCAGGTATCAGGAAATCCTACTTAGAGCAATAGAAAATATTCTCCCTGTGATACCACTGGAGGAACCTATATGCCACCCCCCCAGCAGATCCTTGTTGAAGTCTTGAACCTACATTTCATGATGAAAATGGTTGCGTTATTTCCTATTGAACCACTGCTTCTGTGAGGCTTTTAATTCTTGTCTTGAAAACATTCTTAATAGCATTCACATCAGTTAGCATGCTAGGTGTTGCTGTGGAAGTAACCTTTCCTTATATCCTGCAAAAGTCATCTTGCTTACTAACCCGTTTTATGTCCTAGGTAATTACAGAAGTGGCACTGAAAGAACCTAGCCAGTTGCCATATTTTGTCTGTATGCTTCAGAATAAAAATGAAAGAAGCCTAAACGTTTTGGGTATTCACAGGTAATTGAAGTACTGTCTGAACAGAAACAAAGAAATTAGATCAGAACAAGTGTTTGTTTCTTTGAAGATGTCTGTCTGCAAAATAGTATCTATTTTATTAGCTCACTGTATTCTCTTGCCCCGACACACCTATGGAAGATTATTACAGGGAAAAACCAAGTCACATTCTGCAAGATCCAGAGCAGCTACCTTGGAAACTGATACCGTTTTCTGGATTTTCTTTATTCAGGTATTGTAGACTAGAGTTCATATCCAGGGCAAGAGCAGGGCTTGCCTCTGTCCTCCTAAAAGGCATACTGCTCTTAAGTCCTTTTCATTAATCCAGCCACCCTAACTGCATTTGGGGGCCAACACTGGTAATCTCCCATAAGATCAAAAAGTGCAGCAGTGATCCACGTAAGTGGATTGATCATAGTTGTATATTAGGCTGATGGCCAGCAGGGCTTTTGTAAGTCTAGCTGTGCAATCCAACCCATGTTTGTCTTTGTGTCATGGGCATTTGTTAGGAGAGGTATGTTAGGAAGTTTCTAGAGGTTATTGGGGGGGGGGGGTTCATTTTAATTTGGACATTACTGTCTGCCTCTATCAGAATCATGGGGGCCAAACCTGGGGTGGCTTTCCAATTTCCCATCCATTGGTCACGGATATATAAAAATAGGATTAGGAATGGACTTTGCTTTGCATGGATGATGAACCTGTTCCAGAGCATGGGGATCTCTGACAGTAATATCTGTCTTGCCAACTTGTCCTTGTGTCACAAGAAATAATTAAATGCTTGGATCTGGTGGCTCTGATGTTGTTTGATTTGCAGATGTGCAAAAGGTCCATCAGAGCTGGATCTGAGGATGTCTTGGGTATACTGGCCATTGATTACGTCTCATTAAACTGTAGGAGTGTTTATATAGAGAGAGGGCTTTAAGGCAAACCATATACGACAGTGTGTTTATACACTGGATTCTCTTGGCAAGGAACCTTTGTTGCATATGTCTGGTCAGTTACATGCTGAAAAGGGGCACTGTATTCAATAATGCGTCTGATAAGGGCCGAATAAAGTGGCACTATGACTTCCTTGGACCTGGATGCCACGCCATTACTTGTAAGTTGGATGACTTAGAATGATTTTTTACTTCCTTCGCCACGTGTTGATCAAAGGACAGATTAGGGTCTATATACATTCCTAGATGTTTGTGTTTCACTTTTGCAGTTCTCACTTGTGGGATTTCCTGCTGTGAAAGTCCTTAAACGGCCTGACTACCAGAGAAAACTCTCTTCCCCTCCCAGGCTTGCCCGACACCCTGACCAACGTCGCTACGCTCTGGTATAAAGGGAGCCAGCCTGCATCATGGTATCGGTCTTTTCTTGCCATCGGAGCTGGAAACGGTGTTCAAGTGCGTTTGGTCTGCACCATAGAGAAGTCTTTGTCAGAAAGATAAATACCCCATTGGGGAAATCCTTTCTTTTTCTTTAACTCATGTCAGATAAAGTAATTGTCTCTGTTGTGGTAAGCAAATCCCTCTTTACGTTACCTGTTTAGGCCCAGCCATGACGTCTCTAGTTGCCGTTTTTGTGTTTGTTTCAACACTAGGACTGTTGGGCATAGGGCTGAGTTTTTCATGAGATTCCTTAGTCAAGAATCTTCTCACTCGTGTCCAATGGCGTCCGCTGGTTGTCCTGAATTTGAGCAACCTAAGCGTAAGAAGGATAGAAAAAAGAAACAGTTTAAGCCTTTGGATGGCAATCATTTGCCATCTGCCTCTCCCTCTAGGCTTCTGATTGTTGAAGGTAAGGAACTTTCACAGTTTCTTTCAATACCAGCAGTCCCCTCTGTCAAGACCCATTCGGAGTCCGACATGCCGTCTGTCCTATCTACTTCTTTGAAAGCCCGTGCATATGGCTTACCGGTAGTGTCTGGTGTTGCTCAAGCAGGCCTCAGCTTCTGAGGAGCATTTTTTTTAACTGGTGACTCCCAAACAAGTCCTTGGTCTACACCAGTGCTTCCTCAGCACTCGAGAGAGGCAGGCACCAGTTTGTTGGATGCTCTTAGGCCCACGGCCAAAGCCACCCCAAAGAAAGGTACTGTGGCAGGGTCTCCTGGTTCCCTGTTACAGGGATCCCAATGTTATTTGATAAGACTAGCTTGAGGATGTGATTTCTATTAGGTCAAGACAGCCTTGGGGATGCCCCACCAAGGAAAAGAGTGCTCCTTATGAAGTTTTCCCAGATCCTTTTCAATCAGAAGAGTCATAGGTTCATAGGTAGGTACTAGGCTATTGGCCCTAGGGCCTATGCAAGCCTAGCCAAAAATGTACCCTGGCTTTTGCCACCCAAGAAAATTATTTTCCTGTGCCCCTGTCAAGCAGAACCACAGAAGTGATCCCCGGGGTGAATTTCCTATTACCCATCCAATCATCAAGATTTTTCTTGAAGAGTGCTAATGAGGAGCTCTGTTTGACATAGGTAGTCTGTTCCAGAGTATGGGAAGTCTCTAGGACAGGAATCTGTCCCTCCAGCATGTTCTGTCTATTGTGGTGACAAGGTTTAGGTCCCTAGAGTGTGTAGCTCAGAGGGATTGGGATTTCTTTAAGTAGAGCATGTCCAACAGCTCTGGGTTTGACATAGCTTTGTATGTTAGGCAGAGATCGCCTCTGAGTAGGCTATATGCGATGGAGTAAAGCTGGAGTTTTTTGAGACGGTCTGCGTAAGGCATCTGTTTGAGGTCAGTAATCCTCTTTGTGAGGTATTTTTGCTGCCTTTCCAGTTGTTGTAGATGTCTTGTGAGGTACATACCAAAAGGGGGGCATTGTACTCTATAATGGGTCTAATGAGTGATGAGTAGAGGGGAACAATGACCTCTTTTTTTCTGGATGAGAAACCTTTTGCGATGAGGTGTGCCACGTAGAAGGATTTCCTGACCACTTTGGCGATGTGATTATCAAAGGAGAGACTACTGTCCACCTGTGACCCAAGGTCTCATCACACTTTCGGTGTTAAGTAGACTACCGCCTATATTGTAGTTCATGGGTAGAGACTTTTTACCAAAGGGAATGACAATGCACTTTTTGGCATTGAGCTTGAGACCATGTCTGTGACACCAGGCATCTGTCTCAGTGAGGCCCTTTTGTAGGATGTCCACATCGTTAGGAGTTTCAATTATGGCTCCTAGTTTGCAGTCATCTGCGTATTTAGTTATCCAAAGACCTTCTGTGTTAGCCTGTACTTCAGAGAAGTAGATAACAAACAGGAGAGGACCCAGGAATGAACCCTGTGGTACTCCACTTGTCACTGGTCTGAAGTCTGATTTGGAGTCTGCTACTTTCACAGTGTGGGTTCTTTCAGTAAGCCATTTGGCAACCCATCTTGGGACATAGGGATTTATACCTAGATTAGTGACTTTATCTATAATTCCAGAGTGGATGATGGTGTTGAACACCTTGGCGAGATCTAGATAGGCTGTGTGAACCACCTTACCCTCATCCATGGCCTTGGTGACTACTTCAAAGAAGTCTATCAGGTTTAGGAGACATGATCCGCCTTTTACAAACCCAAACTGTGTGGGGTCCAAGGTTTGAAGATCTCCAATGTCTTTGTTTATGAGTTCCATGATGATGCATTCCACGGCCTTGCAGACGAGGCTCGTCAGGCTAATGGGGCGGTAGTTCCCGGGGTCTGTTGTGGCCCCCCCTTTGTGGAGTGGGATAACTGTCGCTGTGCGCCATTCAATGGGCACAAAGCCTGAGGTGAGACTGATTGAACATGGTACTTAGGTGGGGTGCCAGTTCATTCTGTAGTTCATGTAGAAGGCAGCCTGGGATGTTGCCAGGTCCCAAGGATGCTGTGTTCTTGGCTTTGGAAAGTGAAGATTTTACCTGTGCAGCCATGATTACAGGAACTTTGCAGTCTTCCGGTATAAAGATGGGCCCTTTAGGGGGTGAGAGGGGGGTAAAGTTAGCACTGAACCTATCTGCCAGGATGTTGGCAATATCAGTTGGTTCTGTATATTTAGTGTCATTGTGCTGTAACTCAGAGCAGATCTAAGTGTTGCCATTGAGATTTTTAACATAGCTATAGAATGCTTTGTGGTTGTCTTTAGAATCAGTGGCAATTTTGTTTTCATAACTAGCTTTGGAGGATTTTATGAGGAATCTCAGCTTCTTACTGAGGCTGACCAGGAAGTTCCTCCAGTCGTGGGATTTTACTCTTTTTTGCAACAGTTTCTTTCTTCTGTTGTAGAGTTTGTTTATGGCAGAAGACCACCAGATTGGCTTCCTTTTTTTGGAGGATAGCATCCTGCTTCTGTTTGGGATAGCACGATCCATGCACTCGTGTAAGTGCTTATAAAGTGCATTTGTGTAGGATTCAGCAGTCATACCTCTATTGTCCATCTGCATGGGTGTCATGAAGTTTGCCACTTCTGTCTTAAGCGTGAAGTTGGCTTTGGAGAAATTTTGTACAGTTGTTTTCCTAATTGGGGGGGGGGGGGGTGTGGGAGCGGCATGTGGATGTCTAGGGTGATTATCTTGTGGTCGGATCTGACCAACGAGGAGCTGACCTCTGGTGTGGAACACCGGTCACCCATGTTGGTGATGACCAGGTCTAGGATATTGCTGCCTCTGGTGGGGGTGTGGATAAGTTGATCCAAAGCGTTGGAATTGATGATTTTCAGAAAACGTTGAGCAAAAGAGTTGGTTCATGAGTAGTTTTCCCAGTTAATGGTAGGGTAGTTGAAATCACCCATTATTAGAGTGTTGGGTTGTACCTTAATATTTTCCAGTGTATCAAGAAAAGAGGAGTGGGAATCCTGGGGCATGGTGGGGGGTCTGTAGCAAGCTACAGTCTGGATTGCAGTTTTGCCCAGAGTTAGTTGAACTTGGATAATCTCGGATGCATTATGCTGAGCAACTAGCTTGGAGGTGTGGATATCCTTAATGAATATGGACATGCCTCCACCTTTAGTGTTTCAGTCTGGGTTTGGTGGCCAAAAGGTGTGTTATGAATTATAGCCTGGTAATGCAGGGGTGCTCTCTAGAGCTTTGAACCAGCTCTCTGTCACTGCACAGATGTCAATGTTCTCCATTTTAAGGAGGGCCTCGAGTGAGTGCATTTTGAGGTTTAGACTTACAGCATTGAGTAGCATTACCCTCAGATTTTGCTTGCTTGTACCTGTTACAGTGGTGAATTTGTCATTTGAACCTTGTCTAAAAAAGGCACTATAGGGGTGGCAAGAGCCATTGCCAGTATCCGGAATCCCAAGGGCGACAGGTGCAGGCCATCTCTGGCAAAGCAGCTTGGTCTGTCGATCATGGCATCCCAGGCAGACAGATACTGGATTCCCTTAGAATGACACCAGAAGCTTAGCCAATTGTTAGTCATTTTGTCCTTGTACTGTGGTGTCATTCTGGGTGATGGCAGGATGCTACTCAGGGCTAGGGTCATACCGGCCTGGGCTACAAGATCAGAGAGCTCCTCCATGTCTCTTTTCATGTAGTCCAGGGAGGTACGTCTCAGGTCATTCACACCAACATGGACAATGACGGAGTCATATTTGACTTGTTGTGGAGTGACCTGAGTGCGTGCGTTGTGGCAGATCCTGGCACCTGACAGGCAGCTGTCAGTAACTTTTTCCTTGTTTAG
This sequence comes from Protopterus annectens, assembly GCF_019279795.1. Lineage (NCBI taxonomy): Eukaryota > Metazoa > Chordata > Ceratodontiformes > Protopteridae > Protopterus > Protopterus annectens. Next base: position 1,411,305,738 of record NC_056732.1, on the reverse strand, counting down.
CCTGGTGAACATCAGTGTGCCTGACTATAGAGTCACCTATGACTAGAGTTTTGGGTACATTATGCCTTATGGGCTGTAGTTGAGTGGCACACTGAGTATGTGGACTATGTGTCATTTGGGTTGTGTTGGGGGGTGGAGTTTGCTTACATTTCTGCTTTGGAGGTGTCTGTTGTTTGGGCAGATTAGTACAGAGAGCCTCTGCGAATGTAGGTCTGTGTTTTGTGGTTCTGTGTGTGTGTTTTGGTGGTGTAGGATGTTCTTCATCTCACATTGCTGCAGTCATAACCTGTGGGTAGTCCGCTGTCCTCGGTCGGCCCGAATACCAAAGTATTAGGCTGGCGTCGGTCATGGTTGCTTAGATCTGACGTCAGTACGCCTTGGTACTAAAGCGCATGACCGACGTCATATCCCCAGTCTTTCTTGCCGCATGGTCCGAAGCAGAAGCAGCGTTTGCAAGTGCCGTCAAGGCCCTGAAATTTTCGTATTCTGAGTTTCAGACCGAAAACCAAGTTGGGCTAAGTACCCCGTTGGGGAATATTTTTGTCTTTTCTTGCCTCAGTTAAATCCGGATGTCAGAAAAAGTGAATAATTGTATTTCTTGTGGGAAACAGATACCTCATAGGGATTACCACTCTCTGTATTCCTTGCTTGGGGCCTGAGCACGACGTAGTCGGGTGTCGCTTTTGTGCTAAATTTAATAAGCGCACCATTAAACGTAGGTTAGATTGTGCTAGGCTTGTCTTCGGTAAGCGGTGTAATTACAATATGCCGTCGGATCCTCCGACGCCCGCTACCGCTAAGAAGCGTAAGGAGAAATCGTTAAAATCCAAGCAGGATGAGTCGTCCGTTCCGGACGCCGGTTCTTTAGAAACCACGGTGGAATCTGTGGATCCAGCCGAGGTTTCAGTTGAGTCTCAGAGGGAACCTTTAATTTTGCAAGATGTGGCCTCTCAGGAGTCTGGTCAGGCTGAGGGGGCCTCTCAGGATGCTGTAATCCCTTCTTTACATAAGGTGGTTAGGCCTTCTCCCTCTGTCTCTAAGGTACCTTCCAAGGCTAGGCCTGGTTTGTCTTCCTCTGGTGTCAGTCCTAGTTCTGCAGGTTCTGTACCTAAAAAACACATGCTTAAAATGGCAGAAGATTTGATTTCCTTGATCAGAGGTTCTATGCCCCCTCCAGATAAGAGGCCTAGGGTGGAACCAGAGGTGGAAGGATTGGAACATGCTTCAGATTACTCAGAGTCTTCGGCTGAAGACATTCAGGATTTTCCCCCTTATTCTGATTCCGACGCAGAGGATTCTAGTCCTTCTGCTTCCCCTCCAGAGGATTTTTCTTTTTCAGAAACCCTGCATTCTATGAGGGAACATTTTAAATGGGAAGGTCAGGATTTCTCAGATTCCCGAAAGAGGCTTAGGGAATTCTTATTTTTACCACAACATAGGCCCTTGGCTATACCTCCTGTTTTGGATGTTGTTCAAGATGTTTTCTCTGAGGCTTCCCTTAATCCAGACTCTGCCTCCTGCCCCGGTTAAGCCAGACAGGTATTACAGAGTGCCAGAGGCTCATAAATATTTGTATAAGAGCCCTAGGGCTGACCCAGAAACTATTAGCCAGGGACCTAAGGGTGTCAGGGCTTCTGTTGTAAAGAATCCAGTTCCTATGGATAAAGACTCTAGAGCTTTGGATAGGTGGGGTAAAAAAGTATATACCTCTTCCCCTCTTGCAATGAGGGCTTTGAATTGCCAGCTTCATATGCTGAAGTACCAGAATTTTCTCCTTAGTCAGTTGAAATCTAAGGTAGATGCTTTAGCAGAGGGCATAGAGTGTAAAGAATTACAGGATTTGGTTCATGTCTCTGATCAGGTGGGTAAGCATTCTTTGCAGTGTGGATTTGATGCCTTACAGGCCTCTTCCAGGGTGGCTGCTACTGGATCAGTTATTCGTAGGCACGCCTGGCTTAAGGATCAGAACTTGTCAGAGCATGTTAAAGCTCGTATTTTGGATGCTCCCCTTCAGTCTGAAGTTTTGTTTGGTTCTCCTGTGGAGTCAGTCTTGAAGAAAATGGAAGACAAAGCTAAGTCTATGCAGACTGTTAAGGATTTTTTGCAGGTGCAGCCCCCTAAGTTTAGCAGGAATTGGCCTACTAAGGGATGGGCTTATCCTTCTTCTGATTTACAGTCTAGGGGTAGATCTAGACGTGGGAGGGGCAGAGCTCATGCACAGGGTTCTTTTAGGCCTAGGACGTGGAGTTCCCCTGCACAGTCTACAGGTGAGGGCAGGGGCCAGTCCTTTCGTAAACAGACCCAATGACCTACATCTTCAGCTGCCCGATCCTTCCTGTCTGGCAGCTCCTCTGGGAGGAAAGTTGGCACTTTTCAGGCAAAATTGGCTTTTAGTCACCCAGGACAAATGGGTGTTGGACATTATAAACCGAGGCTACAAGTTTTATTTCCACACATTGCCCCCTTTCAAAGGCATGCCAGACGTTCCTCCTCAGCAAAAGGTGGAGGCTCACAAACAGATTTCTTTACTTCTACAAATGGGGCTATCCAGCAGGTCCCTCCGTCAGAGGTGGGCCTAGGATTTTATTCTCGCCTGTTTCTTGTACCAAAGAAAGGAAACACTTGGAGGCCAATTCTGGATTTGTCTATTCTCAACACATACCTGGACATTCCAAAATTCAAAATGTTGACTTTGCAACAACTTCTGCCTCTGCTAGGCAAAGATCACTGGATGGTAACTCTGGATCTCAAGGAGGCTTATCTTCATATTCCTATCAGGCCCAGCTGCAGGAGATTCCTGCGTTTTCGGGCTGGGACTTTACATTATCAGTTTTCTGCATTGCCCTTTGGCTTATCCACTGCGCCCAGGGTGTTCACAAAAGTTCTGGCTCCAGTGATAGCCTTCTTAAGGTTAAGAGGAATACAAATTTATCCTTATTTGGACGATTGCCTGATTCTTGCCCAAGACAAAGACAAGCTACTTCACCATCTTCAGTATGTTATGGCAGTGTTAAGGTGCCTAGGGTATTCTGTGAACGAAATAAAGTCCAGTCTAGTACCCTCTCAGGACATGTGCTTTCTGGGTGTGAGACTGAATACAGCCTCTCAGATGGCGTTTTTGACCCCGGACAAGCAAAGAAATCTTACCCTTTACTTCCAACAATTGTCTCTCCTGTCCAGGCTGACTGCAAGGACAGTCCTTCAAGCCTTGGGGTTCATGGCATCTTGTATTCTGGTGCTTCCCAATGCCAAACTGCATATGAGGAAGCTACAATGGTATCTCAAAAGTGTATGGACTCAACACTGCCACGATTTGGACACTGTCATTCAGATAATACCTTGCATTCAAAAGGAATTTTTGTGGTGGGCTCAGGAATGTCACCTAAACAAGGGACTCTCTGTGACCCGACCAGAGGCGAGTCAGATCTTAACGACAGATGCCTCAGACAAGGCTTGGGGAGCACACCTCAATGGAAAATGGGTTCAAGACACGTGGCCTGCCAAACTTCAACATTTGCATATCAACATGAAGGAGATGTTAGCAGTCCAATTTGCATTGATGGCTTTCAAGGATCTACTTCAACCAGGACACGTATTGATTCAAACAGACAACACAACTGTCATGTGGTACATCAACAAGCAAGGGGGAACCCATTTGTACCCTCTTTGCAGGCAAGCTATGATTTTGTGGGAGACTGCTTTCAGTTTGCACCTCACTCTTCAGGCAAGGTTTCTGCCAGGAGCACAGAACTCCTTAGCGGATGTTTTGAGCAGACAGATGGTGGATCCCCACGAGTGGAAATTGGATCCTCGTGTATTTCAACAGTTGACAGTGCTTTGGGGGACTCCAGGCATAGATCTGTTCGCTTCTCCTCTAAATTTCCAGCTGCCAAAGTTTTGCACAAAGCTGTTTCATCCAAAAGCTTGGAAAGTGGATGCTCTATCATTCAGTTGGAACAATCTTCACGTCTATGCTTTTCCTCCTCTGCCTCTCCTTCCCAAGGTGCTCTTGAAGGTCAGACAGGACAAGCCCTCCATGATTCTAATAGCTCCAGATTGGCCACGTCAGCACTGGTACCCTCTGCTGAGGAGTTAGTACGGGAGCCTCCTTGGCCTTTGCCATCAATTCCACACCTTTTGTCCCAGGCAGGCAATCATTTCCTCAATGTCAGGATACAGTCTCTGCATCTGACAGCCTGGCATATTCTGTTCTAGACCCTGGAGGGTCGCAGCTTCCTCAACAAGTTTTGGATGTTATTTTGGAAGCCAGACGGCCTAGTACAAGGAAAGTTTATGCTGATAAATGGAGGAGATTTTTTCTTTGGAGCCAAGCAAAGAGCTTTGATGTTTCAGCACCTAATTTAAGTGTTTCTCTTCAGTATCTTACAGAACTACTAGACAAAGGTTTGTATTTCTCCTCTGTAAAAGTTCATGCTGCAGCCATTTCTGCTCACTATGATTGTGACCCACCATTATTCTCTCATCCTTTGTTTAAACAATTTCTTAGAGGGGCAAAGAACATAAGACCCCCACGTAGAGCTCCTACTCCTTCCTGGGATCTCAATTTTGTGTTGGAAAAACTCACTTTACCTCCTTTTGAACCTGCAGCTACATCTGAGTTGAAGTTTTTGTCTTGGAAGACTGCTTTTTTGTTGGCCATTACGTCTGCTAGAAGGGTATCTGAATTACAGGCTCTAATGGCAGTTGAGCCCTTCCTGATTTTTCATAAGGATAGGGTATCCCTACGTACTAACCCTACTTTGATGCCTAAAGTTGTTTCAAATGTGGCCTTGAACCAATCTATTCATTTGCCTACATTTTATGCTGATCCCCAAAATAAAGGGGAAAAAATTTTGCATACTTTGGATATTCACAGGCAGTTGCGTTATTATTTGAGCAGAACTAAAGGGTTCAGACAGTCTCAACAGTTGTTTGTTTCTTTTGCTTTGGGATCTCAGGGGAAACCTGTTTCTAAACAAACTATTCCTAAGTGGATTGGCCATTGTATTGCTTTTTGTTATTCTCATCATGGTAAGGAGATTCCGGCTGGAATCAGACCTCATTCCACTAGGGCTACTGCCACTTCTACTGCTTTTTTAAGGGGGGTAGCTACTAAAGATATTTTGGAGGCAGCTACTTGGAGTTCAGTGCATACTTTTTCTAAACATTACCATCTCCCTCTTTACTCCAAATCTAGGGCTGGGTTTGCCACTGCAGTTTTACAGGGCATGTTAGCAGCTCCCAATGCTCTATAATTTTGCCATCCTCCCTTTACCTTTGCTTTGGGATTCTACCCACAGGTTATGACTGCAGTAATGTGAGATGAAGAACATAGTACAGTTTTGTACCTACCATAAATGTAGATGTTTGAAGATCCACATTGCTGCAGTCCAATTTACCCTCCCTCCTTCCCCACTGTAGTTTGGGGTGGTTGTGTATTTTGGGTTGTGAATATTGTTTGTATATGGGTGGTTGGATGTTTCTCTGTTTTTTGGCTATGGCCTATCTTTTTAGGGCCTTCTGACATCTGGGGCAAGAAAGACTGGGGATATGACGTCGGTCATGCGCTTTAGTACCAAGGCGTACTGACGTCAGATCTAAGCGACCATGACCGACGCCAGCCTAATACTTTGGTATTCGGGCCGACCGAGAACAGCGGACTACCCACAGGTTATGACTGCAGCAATGTGGATCTTCGAACATCTACATTTATGGTAGGTACAAAACTGTACTTTTTGAGGGACTATGTGATGAGTGTGATGTGGTGCAAGTGTTTACCTTCTCCTCTTGACTGTCTAGGCTTGTCTTTGGTAAAGAGAGCTTTGCTTCCAGTTTGGCTATATAAGTGCATCTCTCACAGGTGGTAGTGTTGGGTGGCAGGAGGAGAGGGTTGTCTCTGTACATGAGGCAATTGCTGCATTTTCTCAAGATGCCCAGATTCATCAGGTAGACAGGAGAAAACACCGGGAGCTGACCTTTAGACATGCCTGAATAGGTGCTTATTAAGTACTAAAAACTGTTTTCCTCTAGACAAGTGAGGAAAGTTGAGTGCTGTAGTAATTTGTAACTTATTTAGTGCTTACAATGAATTCTGAACAAGTGCTGAGATCAGAGAAACACATGAGTGCTAAAACTAAAAAGCTGGCTAGTTGCAAGGGAAATTTTGAAAAACTGACTTTATGGCACCATGAATAGTTTAACCCCAGTTAAGGGGGGGGGGGCTTAGGAGCTCACAAACAGTCCTGGACACAGTAAATCCGTATCTGACCTGCCACAGGAAAGGGGGAAAGCAAGCTTAGATTTTTTTTTCCCAATAAAGTGGAAATGGTGAAAGCTGGAACAGAAGTTAATTCAACGTTAAGATTCTGAGTGGGTTGACCTTCACAAATGTTCTCTATTAGATTGAGTGAACTAATGACACTAGACTGGGAGGAGTGTCACAGATCAATTATACACTATGGGTGGGCAACTGCAAAGCCACCAAGTATAAAAACACACAACACTAGGGAGGGTGGGTGGTAAAAAATTACAGTTCCTAGCTGTAGTCACTAAATGAAAGTTTTAAACAGATCAAGGAGCAGACTAGAGAATGCTTTTAACAGGCAATAATGCACATAAAGGTTCGGATAGAACAATCACAAACAGAAGATACAACTCAGTATGAAAAAGCAGTTTACAGTTCCTAGCTGTAGCCACTAAATGAAAGTTTTAAACAGATGAAGGAGCAGACTAGAGAATGCTTTTAACAGACAAAAATGAACATAAAGGTTCGGATAGAGCAATCACAAACGGAAGATACAACTCTCAGTATGAAAAAGCAGTTTACAGTTCCTAGCTGTAGCCACTAAATGAAAGTTTTAAACAGATCAAGGAGCAGACTAGAGAATGCTTTTAACAGACAAAAATGCACATAAAAGTTTGGATAGTCAGACCTAGAGGACTTTGTGCTTGATAGGAGGTCCCTCTTATACATCCTATGATGAGTATGATTCAGAGGAGAACCTACCCCTCTGTCTCCCCCCACAGGATTCATAGGTTCATAGGTGTGTACTAGGCTAATGGCCCTGGAGCCTTTACAAGCGTAGCCCATAAGATTACCCTGGCATCGTGCCACCCGACCTTAGGTTTCCAGCGCCTCTGTCGAGCAGAGCCACTGGAGAGATCCCCGGGTGAGTTTTTTCTATTTCCCATCCACCCATCAAAACATTTTTGAGAGTCACCAAGGCCTTGGATGACTGTAAACATACTGCCTATCTTGACCTGACCAAGGCATCCCACACAATTCCCCACTCAGGCATTACAAATAAACTCACAAAACTGGGCATAAATACCTGCATCACCAGATGGTTAGCCAACTGGCCCACAGACGGGACACATGTTAATGTGGGTGAATCCAGGCCCAGCAAGAGGTCAGTTACTAGTGTTGTGCCACAGGGCTCAGTACTAGGACCAATCCTGTTCGAAATATACTTCTCTGAAGTCAAAAGTTTGTAGGCAACTTCAAGCTGGGGCAATCACCGAATTCCCCCGATGGTAGATATCCTTCAGGAGGGACTAGATCAGACAAATGGTCAGTGCCAGAACCGCGGCCTAAATCTAAATGCAAAAAAAGCTTTATCATACCCTTTGGAAAGTCAAATACCCCTGCAAATTACATCAATAGCTCACCCCTTAGAGTAGACCCAGAGATGAAAGATCTAGGTACACGGACAAACATTGGATGTCAAAGTTCAGGCTTCTTGTTCACAGTGGTGAGGAAATCTTTTTACATGGAACAACCTGTAAGTAAAAGCATGGCAACCAGATTGAAAGCAGTTATAGTCCCCCTGTACTCAGCCCTCACTAGACCAGTAATCGAGTACAGTGCGCCATGTGGCATGTGCCTACAGCAACCTGAGTAACCCCACAGGTTCCTCACAAAGAAAACGCATGAGCTATGTGGTTAGACTAAAAGCCCTACCCCTTTACTCCATCTCTTACCGACTACTAAGTGATGACCCATGCCTGACCTACAAAGCACTCACAAATGCAGCCCTGATGAAGCTGCTCCACATCCACAAGCCAAACGGCACAAGGGTCACCAGATCTACGGATTCAAACAAAACATGTTGGAGAGACAAATATGTCTCAGAAATTGCTCCCCCCTTGCAACAGGCTTCCTATTCACATTAAGCAGAGCAACTACCCGGCTCTGTTCAAATGCAGTTTGGATTAATAGATGTGAAATTGCAAATTCACACTTGAGTGTAGTGCCTGTGTCCCTTATGGATACTGACAATCGCAGAGGCACAGATCCATTCCATGCCATGCTCTTAACTCTAGAGACCATACATTGGGTAAAATCGGGTTATATTGTCTAGGCTTGTAAGGGCCCTTAAACAGTTGGCCTAGTAAACTCCTATGAGCTGACAAATCAACACATGCTGATGTTTTTCGTGTTACATTGTTGCAGTCATCACACTTGGGTTATCCTGCCAGGAATAGCCCTCAGTCGGCCCGAATACCAGAGGCTTAGTATTTCTGCGTCGGTTGCTGTTGCTCCAGGACTGACGTCAGGTCGTCAGTGGTATAAAATCAGACAGCTGATGCCATTACATCAGTCTTTCTTGCTGAGGAGCCCGAAGCACTTTGCACGAGTGCCGGTCGGCCACTACCTGAGTTTCATCTCCGAATTGAAGTCTCCTGAAGCTCAGTACCCCATTGGGGATCCTTTTTTTCTTGCTCTAACCAATGTCAGAAAAAGTTGATAATTGTCTCGCCTGTAGAAAGCAAATACCACACCAAGACTTCCATTCTTACTGCGTCACCTGTTTAGGCCCAGACCACGATGTTATTCACTGCCACTTTTGTGCTTTGTTCAATGCCAGAACTATACATCGTCAGGCCCTTATAGCAGCTAAATATTTTCGCTCTCAATCTCCGTATTCCGAAATTGCTTCGGTAAGCCATCCGACTACCGATATTCCAAAAAAAGTAAAGCTATTCAGAGACAGACCGCACAGGTCCAAAACTGCCGACGACACTTCCATCAAGCTAGTCGCCAGTTCACCGGTCTTCAGTGAGACACTTTTGCAGCCCCTGATGCCCACTTCTGTGGATTTGCAGGCTGCCACCGAGACCCGTTCTGAGTCCGGTATGCAGTGAGACCCTTCTTTGACTAAGGATCCTGCTGATGTCTCTACCTTGGATGGGTCCCAAGCCGCTGAGCAGGCACTGGCTTCTGAGGACGTTCTTCGCGCTACAGATACTCGACACAAACTGATGACTTCCTTTGCGTCTTCATTTTTTTCTAAAACTACCGAGTTTCTAAGGCCCAGGGTACAAACTACACCTAAAAAACCGACCAAGCTCAGGCACCTGCTTCCATGCCTCAATCTCAAATGTTTAAAGTGGCAGAAGACCTTTTGCTTATTAGGGGAAGCCAGCCTACCGCTTCCAAAAGAAAGAGACTTGTCCCCAACAGATTTATCTGACCAGGAAGTCCGATGACTCTGAGGACATGCAACCCCTATCTGTTTATGAGGATTCAGATGCAGAGGAATCAATTCCTTCTGCCTCTCCTCCAGAGGATTTTTCAGTTGGTAAAACCCTACATACTTTAAGGGAGCATTTCCATTGGGAATGTCAGGACTATCTTCAGTCCAAAAAGAGACTCTGGGAATCCTTAGATTTACCACAACGCAGAAATTTAGCCATTCCACCTGTCTTGGATGTTGTGGATGATGTCTTTCTGGAATCCAGTTTGACTCCTGATACCCTTCCTCTTGCTCCCAGGAAACCTGACGGGTATTAGAGACCCTAACTCTCACAAATTTATTTTCAAAAATTCTACTGCTGACCCAGAGGTAATCTCCCAAGGACCTAAAGGAATAAAATCAACCACAGCTAAAAATCCCACCCCCTTGGACAGGCATTCCTGAGCTTTAGACAGATGGGGTAAAAAGGTATACACCTCTGCAACTCTTGCCATTAGAGCACTAAATTGTCAGTTCCACATGCTGAAATATCAGCAACATGCCATGGAACTCCTCAAGCAAAAAATATCTACCTTTCCTGCTTGTGCAGAAAATAAAGAAATACAGGAGCTTATACATTCTGCAAGCCAAGTTACTACACACACTTTGCAATGTGGCTTTGACGCCCTAGTAGCATATTGCAGGGCAGCAGTCACAGGTTCTGTACTTGGAAGGCATGCTTGGCTTAAGGAACAGACCTTGCCAGACCATGTCAAATCTGAAGTATTGGACTCCCCATTAAACAGAGACAATTTGTTTGGCACCAAGGCAGAAGAGATATTAAAAAACATGGAAGAAAAGGCTAAATCTGTGCAGACAGTTCTTACAGGTCCAGCCTCCGAGGTTCAATAGGCATTGCCCTTCCATACACTGGTACTTTCCGGCCAGCTCAGACAAGACCTAGGGGAAGCAGTCCACTCAAGCAGTCCCAGGAATTGCAGAGATCTAAGCAGTGGAGTTTATCCACTTCAAAAACAGGGACTGCTAAGCCACCCCCTTATGGAAAGAACTCACAATGACTTTACACCTCCACCCCTTACCTCTGCCCACCTACTTGTGCCCCTAGGAGGAAAACTCTCCTCCCATGCAAAAAACTGGGCCTCTATTACCAACAACCGATGGGTACTCAAAATAGTGTCCCAGGGTTACAAATTTTATTTCCACACTCTGCCAACCCCAAAAGAGTTCCCAGATCTTCCCCCAAACCAGTGGGCAGAGGTAAAAAAACAGGTAAATTCCCCTGCTCTCCATGAGGGCAATACAGCCAGTTCCTACAGGTTTCTATTCCAGACTTTTCCTGGTACCCAGAAAAGAGGGTAACTGGCGCCCAATCCTCGATCTATCAATTCTAAACACATTCCTGGTGATACCAAAATTCAAAATTCTCACCCTCCAGCAGCTTCTTCCTGTGCTTTCCAAGGATGCTTGGTTAGCCACCCTAGACCTAAAAGAGGCCTACCTACACATCCCTATCAGGGATTCTTGCAGGAAATATCTACGTTTCAGGGCAGGATCTTTGCACTTTCAGTTCTCTGTGCTTCCCTATCCACTGCGCTCAGAATTTTCACAAAATGCCTGGCGCCAGCCATTGCTTTCTGCAGACGAAGGAATATTCAAATTTACCCCTACTTAGACGACTGCCTGATTCAGGCAGACAGGAAAAGCTGTTACAGCACCTGAAGTTTGTAAAAGACCTACTGACCTCTCTGGGCTATACTGTAAGCGAAAAGAAATCCAGACTAGTCCCCACTCAAAAAATTCTATTCCTGGGAGCGAGCCTGGACACAGCCTCCCATATGGCATCTCTTACTCCAGAAAAACAGCCCTACCTGACAGACTACTTCTCTCAGCTAGCCTCCAGAACCCAGTTATCTGCAAGGAAAATCATGCAAGCTCTAGGGTTCATGGCATCCTGCATTCTACTCATGCCATATGCCAGACTGCATATGAGGAAACTACAATGGTACCTAAAAAGCCTTTGGTGTCAACACTCAGTTTAAGCGGTCATACCTATAAAAGCCCGTTTAAGGAAAGATTTTCTTTGGTGGGCAGCAGCATGCAACCACAACAAGGGTCTTCCCTTCTCACAACCCCATGCCGCCCAAACCCTATCTACAGACTTATCAGATTATGCCTGGGATGCACATCTGGACGGCAAGTGCATTCTGGGCCATTGGAGCCCAAATCAAATACATCTGCGCATCAACCAAAAAGAGTTACTAGCTGTCCAGCACAATTTTCTTCATGTTTCATTGTTGTAGTCATTACATTTGGGTAATCTGCTGGCAGGTTGCCCTCAGTCGGCCTGAATTCCAAAGTCTTGGGTCCTGCGTTGGTTGCTGTCTTCTCTTCCATGATGTCAGGTCGTCAGGGATATAAAACATGCAGCCAACTCCATTTTCTTCAGTCTTTCTTGCTGCGCGGTGCCCGAAGCAGAAGCATTTCGCAAGTGCCGGTCGGCCGACTACTAAAATATTTGAGTTTGAGTTTCAGAACCGAAGTCTTCACTAAAGCTAAGTACCCCATTGGGGAAACTTTTTTCTTGCTTTTTACCAATGTCAGAAAAAGTTAATAATTGTATTACTTGTGGGAAGCAAATACTTCATAAGGATTTCCATTTATACTGTATTCCTTGCCTAGGCCGTGATCACAATGTGCCTAGCTGTCGGTTTTGTGCTAGATTTAACCAACGCACTATTAAGCGTCGGTATATTTTTGCATCAAAGTATTTTGGAAACCGATTTAACTAACCAGAAATGTCGTCGGATAGCAATCCGAGTACCGGAGTACATGAAAACGCAAATAAAAGGACAGAGAAAGGCAGTCGAGATCCAAAACCAACGACGAAGCTTCTCCTAAGCCATTCGCCGGTACTCGGTGAGGTTCTTTCGCAGCCCCTGATACCCGTTACCTTCGAGTCGCAGGCCTCTACCTACACCCATGTGGAGTCCAGCATGCCGCAAGATACTCAAGGTATTGGACCGACGAATGTATCTCCCTTGGATGGGTCCAGAGCCACTGAGCAGGCACCGGCTTCTGAGGGTGTATTCAGACCTCAACATTTGTATATCAAACTGACGACAGCTGCAAAACCAAAACAAAAGCAAATTGTAAAACTAAAAAAAATGACGCATGAGCCACATGCACAGGCCTCTATGCCTAAAACAACAGATGATAAAAATGGCTGAAGACCTTATTACCTTGATCAGGGGTACCCATCCCCCTCCAGATAAGAGGCCTAGGCAAGACACTGATTATAAATCTTCAGATTAGGTTTCTGTTTCTTCTGATTCCTCTTCTGATCAGGAATTATCTGTACCTCCCTATGAGGATTCGGATGCTGAGGAGTCTGTTCCATCTGCATCTCCTCCTGAGGATTATTCATTTGGAGAAACCTTGCATACTTTGAGGGAGCATTTTCACTGGGAGAGTCAAGACTTCTCAGAATCAAAAAAGAGGCTCAGGGATTTCCTCCTTGTCCTGAAGCACAAGCCTTTAGCCATTCCCCCTGTTTTAGACATTGTGGATGAAGTGTTTTTGGAGTCAAGCTTGACCACTGACTCCTTACCTCCGGCTCCCAGTAAGCCTGACCAATATTACAGGGTCCCTGACTCACATAAATTTTTATTTAGAAACCCTGCTGCTGATCCTGAAACTATTTCACAGGGGCCAAAGGGAGTTAAGGCCTCAACAGCAAAAAATCCTACCCCCTCTGACAGAGATTCAAGGGCACTAGTCAGATGGGGAAAAAGGTTTATACATCTGCAACCCTGGCAATCAGGGTCTTAAACTGTCAATTTCATATGCTTAAGTACCAACAACATGTTATGGGATTGCTGTAACAGAAAATGTTGATTTCAGAATGTGCAGAAAATAAAGAATTGCAGGAATTATTGCATGCAGCTAAACAAGTTGGAAAGCATACTTTGCAATGTGGTTATGATTACTTAGGGGCCTCCTGCACGGCCGCAGTTACTGGTTCTGTGATTAGAAGGCATGCTTGGTTAAAGGAACAAAATTTGCCTGATCATGTTAAAGCTAAATTGCTAGATGCACCTTTACAGCATGATTCTCTGTTTGGTATTAAGGCAGAAGAGGTTTTAAAGAAAATGGAAGACAAAGCTAAATCTATGCAAACTGTTAGACTTCTTACAAGTGCAGCCACCCAGATTCAGTAGACACTAGCCTACAAAAAATTGGTCCTTTCCTGTGTCAGACAGAGCTCAAAGGAGCAAATCCAGACGCCCTAAGAGTTCCAGATACCAGGCACAAGATTCAAGATTCATACAGGTCGAAGCAATGGGGCGCTTCCAGCTCCAAATCCGGAGGAGATAAAGCGCAAACCTACAGAAAGCAATCCCAATGACTTCCCTCTGCCCACCCCAAGCACTTATCTTTTGGCAGCACCCATAGGGAGAAAATTAGCACGTTTTGCTCAAAATTGGCAGTTAATAACCCAGGATAAGTGGGTACTAAACATCGTATCACAGGGATACAGATTCCATTTCCATACTCTTCCAAGGGCAAATGGTTGGCCAGATCTGCCAAAAAATCAATGGGCAGAGGCACAGAAACATGTAACATCCCTCATGGATATGGGGGCCATTCAGACAGTACCAGAACAGGAAAAAGGACAAGGTTTTTACTAGACTGTTCTTGGTACCCAGAAAGGACAAGGCCTGGCGGCCAATACTGGATTTATCGATTTTGAACACATACCTGGACATTCCAAAATTCAAAATGCTGACTTTGCAGCAGCTTCTGCCCATGCTGGGCAAGAATGCTTGGCTGGTGACTTTAGACCTAAAAGAGGTATACCTGCATGTCTCAATACGACAGTCGTGCAGAATATACCTAAGATTCAAGGCTGGCTTAATGCATTACCAAATGTTCATCGTGTTACCCTGCTGCGGTCATCACACTTGGGTTTTCCTGTCGTCAGGCGGTCCCTCAGTCGGCCGGATTTCCAAAGTCTTGGTCCGACGTCGGTTGGTGTCACCTCATCCCTGACGTCAGTGCGCCAGGGGTACATATATTGCAACCGACGCTATTTTCTTCAGTCTTTCTTGCCATGCAGTGCCCGAAGCAGAAGCAGTTCACAAGTGCCGGTCGGCCGACTCCTGAGATTGTCGAATTCGAATTTCAGACCGAAGTTCTATAAAGCTAAGTACCCCGTTGGGGAAACTTTTCTTGCCTCAGACCGATGTCAGAAAAAGTTAACAATTGTATTTCTTGTGGGAAGCAAATACCTCATAAGGATTTTCATTCTTATTGCATACCTTGCCTAGGCCCTGATCACAACGCCACTTCTTGTCGTTTTTGTGCTAGGTTTAATAAGCGTACTATTAAAAGACGATTTGATTTCACACAACACTATTTTGGTAGAAAATTTAACTATAACATGCCGTCGGAGCTACCGGCGTGCACAAAAAGTGCAGGGACAAGGACAGACAGCCCAAGCCTAAGCCCGATTCCGAGGCCTCGGTTGATCCGTTCTCCGGTTATCAGTGAGGCTCCGATGCAGCCCCTGACTACCGCAGTTCTGGAACCCGAGACCACTACGGATATTTTGACGGAATGTACTAGGCCGGCACAGTCTTTTACTTCAGGCCCTTCCGACGATTTACCTTCCAAGGACGTCGGTGCTTCTGAAACGCCATCGGTTTCTGAAGGCGTTTTCAGACCGACGACTGTTACAGTCAAAACGTTTTCTAAGTCGAAGACTCCTAAATCAAAAAAGACTACACTTCAGTCTCCTGTTCAAGGCCCTATGCCTAAGAAACAGATGCTCAAAATTGCTGAAGATTTGATTTCTCTTATCAGGGGTTCTCAGCCTCTTCCTGACAAAAGGCCTAGACAAGAGGTAGATTCTGCTTCCTCTGAGCAACTGTCTATTTCTTCGGATTCCTCTGAGGACCAAGACTATTCCTTCTCTCCTTATGAAGATTCTGATGCTGAGGACTGTATTCCCTCAACTTCCCCTCCTGAAGACTACTCTTTTGGGGAAACTTTACACACTATGAGGGAACATTTTTCACTGGGAAGGTCAGGATTACTCTGATTCCATGAAAAGGCTCAGAGAGTTTCTTTTACTCACCCAATACAGACCTCTAGCCATCCCTCCTGTTTTGGACATTGTGGATGATGTCTATTTAGAATCGAGTGTCAACCCAGACTCTCTACCTCCTGCTCCGGCCAAGCCTGACAGATACTACAGAGAGTACCTGATTCCCACAAATTTCTTTACAAAAGCCCTGTAGCTTGACCCAGAGACTATCTCCCAGGGTCCCAAGGGGGCTAAGGCTTCCATGGCTAAAAACCCAGTACCTTCTGAAAGGGATTCAAGAGCACTAGACAGGTGGGGGGAAAAAGGTTTACACCTCAGCCACATTAGCTATGAGAGCACTAAATTGTCAATTTCATATGCTTTAAGTATCAGCAATTTCTGATCTCTCAGTTAAAACAAAAGATAACCTCCTTCCCTCAACAATCTGAATTGAAAGAAGTACAGGATTTGTACAGGATACGCCACCGAGCAGGTGGCCAAACATACCATGTGAAATTGTTCAATCTCGCCGTTTGTTCTTACACACGGGTTCAGAGCCGATCCTCGGCTCCGAGTCGGCTGCATCACCAGCTCCGCTTCTTTGAGAAAGCTCGAGGCACAGTAATATCCCATGATCCTCAGGTGCTAACCCTCAGATCTAGTTTGCCGCTAGCAGCAGATCGCATCGAGAGGCTCGGGCCAGTAGAATTTTTACTATATATTTCTTATTATATACTTCTAATTTTTACATTTTATACTCTTTCTTTATAGTGTTTGATAGGTTTATTATATAGTTGTTTAAGACTAGTTTAGTTAGTTTGTTACTTTAAAATTCTTAGTAAAGGCCTTAGGCCGTTTTTCTGTAAGAATTTACAGTACTTTAAAAAAAAAAAAAAAAAAAAAAAAGATAGTGTATATATATATATATATATATATATATATATATATATATCTCATAGTGTGCTGTGTGTGTGTTTTACAGTTTAGATATATATATTGCATTTAAATTGTATTATAGGGATTTTTTCTTAAGAGTGGTGTACTTTTTCTTGGATTTTTACCTTTCTGTTAAAAATGTCAGAAAAGACCAAAAGTGGATGTCCTTCAAGGATGCATCTGCAGTCCTTACAAATGGGTTGTCCTGTCGTCAGACAGCCCTTCGGTCGGCCGGATATTACTGACAACCACTCATCCTGCGTCTACTGTCTTGGCCCTCTCCACTTGCAGGACGACTGTTCCATCTGTCATTCCTTTAGTGGGAGGGTCATGCTGGAAAGTCGCAGGAAGTTGGTTGACGGAGGGTTGCTTAAACCCGAATTTCAGGAGGCCCTGGACAAGGCTGAACAGGTTTCAAAGTCTTCGAAGGGGTCGAAGTCTTCAAGAGTGTCGGAGCCCAAGTCATCGGCTCCGTGCACCTCTTTTCAGATTCGGACACTGGCTCCTATGACTTCGGTGCTGGGTGTCGAGACTTTATCTCTGCACGAGGACCACCGTCTGCTATCCTTCGCTCGGTGATGGCTTCGTTCCCTTCGACCCATTTTTCGAGGCCACTTTCCGACTCCGATTTGGACCGAGTGGTACAGAAGCTTATGGAGAACTCGCCTTTGTCCAAATTAATCGATTGTTCGTCCCAGCTGGTTTCGAAACTCAAAGCTATTCCAGTTCCCTCAACACTTCCTCCTCGAGACCCGTCGAGTCATTGGTGTTAGGAGTCGAAGAACCGATGATTGTAGAGCCCTTGGTGCAGAAGCCTCCAGTAGTGCTATTGGCTCCGTTGACCTCAACTCCTTCGGAACCAGCAGGAGAATCTCGGAGCCGAAGTGCTTTCCTGGGTTCCAGGGGGGATAGTCTAACCGAGATATCTGTTCCGAGACTTCCCCCTCGGTGCCTCGGCTCAGATCAGTTCAGATCCGTCCTCGGTGTCGGAGCCCGTGGTTCCGATTCTGGAGAAATGACCTCCTTCGGATCGGGTCGGATCTTCGGGTCGGGGCACCGGTGCCTTTGACATCATGAGGAAGGTCTTGTCTGATCAGACACATACTTAATCGGTATCTTCATCTACTTCACCAAAAGGTCCGCGTTCTGCTTCTGTGCCTTTGGTACCTACCAAGCGTCGAGACCCAGTGCCTCAGAAGTCCCCACAGGGCGACTCTGGTTCCTCAGATGCATCCCCAGAAGCTCCCGCTGAGGATGTTCTGAGGAAACGACTGTGCAAGAGGAGGCACATAGATTCCCGTCAGGAATCTCTCATATCTGATACCGATTTAGATGAAACAGAGGGGTCCCCACGGTCCACCTCTGAGGATGTCTCGTTTGCAGACATTTTGGAAATCCTGAAGCAAAGAGGGGACTGGCAAACCCTTACCCCTTCTGTGGATGAATCGGTCTTACTCAACGCATTTGGGACTCAACCATCTACCTCCTGGGTGACTCTACCCTTTGGCGATCTCATGGATCTAATAGCTCGGAGGGCTTGGGAAACACCTGATACAGTGGAACCAGTCCCCTGTAAACCAAAGAAATACATGACGGCTCCCCAAGATAAATCCTATCTTACAAAAGGAGTTCCCATAGATACTGTGGTGGTGGCGGCCACTAAGAAAGAGATGTCTGAATCATCTTCCTCTGTCCATCCTCCTCATAAGGATTCTAGGACAATGGACAGATATGGGAAGCGCATATTTAGTTCGGCGACTTTTTCCATCCGATCGCTCAACTACCTTATGCGTTTACAGAGAGATCTCATTAAGGAACTGGGAGATACTCTCCAGGGACACATAGATGCTGCTGTCGCCGAGAAAGTGACAGCGCAACTTAACACCCTAAATTCCATAGTCAACTCGTCCATGAGGCTGATTTCATACGCAGCCGAAGGGTCGAGTAGAGCGGCAGCTTCAGCGATCGCCCTGAGAAGACAATCCTGGTTGCGCTTATGCTCCTTTGCGGAAGCCTTTAAGTCTTCCTTTGCCAATGCCCCCTTCGATGGTGCCTCCTTGTTTGGGCCCAAAGTAAAGGAGACTCTCACGAGGTGTGAACAAGAAGGGAAGACCCTGTCTGCCGTAGGGGTCCGTTTTTTCGTTCTATCTAGACCCTACCCTAAAGGGCAACGAGGAGGAAAAATGTGGTTCCGAAAGACTCTGGGATCTTTTCAGCACACCCAATGTGACGCCCCCTCCAGAGGCAGAGGAGGGGGAAGAAACGGAAGCCGCCGCCCAGCCGGCAGAGGGGGTCCGCAAAATTAGGGTGACAGAGAGACCTTCTCTGGAAAGCCCTTCCAGCACTCCTGAGTGCAGGCCTGGCTGTCCTACTCTGGAGGCAGTCGGGGGTCGCTTGGCTTTATACCCAGAGGCCTGGCTAAATCTTACATCAGATTACTGGGTAAAAAGCATAGTTACCAGAGGCTACAACATCCCCTTCATAAAAATGCCACCCAACTCCAAAAAACTCCCAGACGTTCCACCCAGTCTGCGAGACCAAGCAACCGTAGAGATAGGAAGGTTGTTCGAAAACAGAGTCATCCAACCAGTCCCAGCGGACTAAATAGGATCCGGAACTTACTCAAGGTTCTTTTTAGTTCCAAAGAAAACAGGGGACTGGAGGCCAATTTTAGACCTCAGCAAGTTAAATACCTTTGTGAAAAAGGAAAAGTTCCGGATGGTCACGCTTCAGTCAATCCTCCCTTTTCTGCAGAAGGGCGACTGGATGTGCTCTATAGATCTCAGACTCGTACTACCATATCAAGATGGCCTGGGCGTCCAGAGATCACTTGCGCTTCCGGCTGGGAGCCAGTCATTTCCAGTTTCGCGCTCTGCCCTTTGGTCTCACCTCAGCCCCCAGGGTGTTCACCAAATGCATGTCAGTAGTAGCGTCTCACTTGAGACTGAACGGATTCCAGGTGTTTCCTTATCTAGACGACTGGCTCCTATCTGCCACCACCGAGTATCGTCTTCTACAAGCCAGGGACTACACCATCAGTCTTTGCTCTTCACTAGGCATAACGGTGAATTTTGGAAAATCTGTATTATCGCCGTCACAGCGTATCTTATTTATAGGAGCACAGCTAGACACTTCCCTGGCTCAAGTTACTCTCCCCCCACCAAGAGTATCAGACCTCAGACATCAAATTTCGCTCCTTCACAACAAGAGAGTCCCTGCACGACAAATATTAAGAGTGCTAGGCTTGATGGCAGCCTCCCTTCTTGTAGTTCCTTTAGGCAGGATGCACATGAGGATTCTTCAATGGATGCTATTCGCCCAGTGGTCGTATCTACAACTTCCACTGTCTCACGAAATCTTGATCACAAATTCTTGCAAGAAGGATCTCTTGTGGTGGATACACAGTCAAGAGCTAACACTAGGACGACCGTTTGTCTTACCCAGTCCGGTAGCAACTCTAACCACAGACGCTTCCCTGATAGGGTGGGGGGGATTCTTTCAGGGACAAACAGTCCAAGGTCAATGGTCCAACTTGGAGTACAATCTGCACATCAATGTTCTAGAGCTGAGGGCAGTGTTTCTAGCATTGCAACACTTTCACAAGTCCTTACCTCGGGGAACAGTGACAGTTCAGACAGACAACATGTCAGTAGTCTGGTACATAAGCAAGGGGGAACCAGATCTTACCCGATATGCAGAGAGGCCCTCAGAATTTGGCAATGGCAAAGTCCACTGGACGCTTTCTGATAGCAACGCACATCCCGGGGACTTCCAACGTAATCGCGGACAGGTTGAGCAAGCCATCCTGTTCCCTCACAAGTGGTCCCTCAAACCTCAAGTGGCGGAAGAGATCTTCCGCAGATGTGGCCAGCCTTACTGCGACCTGTTTGCATCCCCATTGAATGCCAAATGCAGAAGCTACTTTGCCCTGTTACCCCCTCCAGGGGGTGTCCCCAGGGACGCACTAGTATACGTCCTTTACGCTTTTCCTCCTGTTCCACTAATTCCCAGGTTTTTGCAGAAAGCTAAACATCTGGACAGGACCATAATACTGATAGCCCCATTCTGGCCTCGACAAATCTGGTTTCCCTTCCTTCAATCTCATCAAGTGGAGGAACCATGGATACTGGACCCGGAGCCAGACCTGTTGACACATTCGTCGGGAGTTTCTCACACCTTCCTCAAGTCCCTCAAACTGACAGCTTGGCTGCTTCGCTTCCCATCTTAGCCAGGTCGGAGTTAATATCCCCTACAGTACAACAAATTATTGTATCTTCTCACAAACCATCTACAAGGAAATTGTACAACAGCAAATGGAACTGTTTTGCGCACTGGGCCTCCAAACAAGGTATAGATCCATTCAGGGCTCCAGTACACAAGATACTAGATTTCCTCACCACACTTTTTCAAGAAGGAACATCAACATCCACTATAAGGGTTCAACTGGCCACTATATCCAATTTTCATAGTGGCCGTGAGGATGGTTCTCTTATGTCCCACAGGCTTTGTAAAGCCTTCATGAAAGGTACCTTTCATCTCCGTCCCCCCCTTTCGTAATCCAATAGCCCCTTGGAATCTTAATCTCATGCTGTCACAACTCATGTTGTCCCCATTTGAACCAGCAACCACAACTCCGTTAAAATTTCTTTCGTGGAAAACACTTTTTCTGGTTGCCATCACTTCCGCCAGGAGAGTTTCAGAGTTACAGGCTCTATCTATCCGACCCCCGTACATGATTTTTCATCCAGATAGAGTAACCTTGCGCACTATTCCGTCCTTCCTTCCGAAGGTTTGTTCGATTCAGAACATCAGTCAATCTATCGAACTACCTACCTTCTTTAAAACTCATTCCAATAAGCTAGAATACACATTGCACAAGTTGGACGTTCACAGACAACTAAGATTTTACTTACATAGGACAAAAGACTACAGAAAGTCAGATCAACTATTTGTCTCATATGCTGACCAAAGGACAGGCAGTAACGAAGGTTACCTTATCCAAATGGCTCTCAGATTGCATAAATTTGGTATATGCTGAATCGAAACAGCAACTCCCTTTCAAACCCAGAGCTCATTCTACAAGGGCGATTGCTACCTCTTCAGCCCATACTGCTCGTTTGCCTTTAGATACCATTTGTGCAGCGGCAGCTTGGGCAAAACCACATACTTTTATCGCCCACTATAAGCTAGACAAAAGTTCCAGGGACAGGGCGACGTTTGGTTCCACTGTACTCAGGAATGTTCTCCCTTGAGCCACCCGGGAAAAAGGAGCTAGGGACGCTACCCGTGTGTAAGAACAAACGGCGAGATTGAACAATTTCACATTAAGAAGTTATGTCTTACCATAACGATCCATGTGAATTGTTCATCTTGCCTTTGTTCTTACATTCCCCCCCTCCATCCCCCGTCCTGCGGTCTGGGAGAACGGTTTTCAACTAGATTCCTTTTCAGCCTTTTGTAGATATGGTTGGCATGTTATTGTGCATTAGTAATGGCATATTTTCTCCTCTACTTGACAGTAGGGTTCCAGACACTGTGTAGTATCTGTTTATAAGTGTTCTAGACACAGTTCTAAAAGGGATTCTTCTGGTATAGCAAACTAGATCTGAGGGTTAGCACCTGAGGATCATGGGGTATTACTGTGCCTCGAGCTTTCTCAAAGATGCGGAGCTGGTGATGCGGCCGACTCGGAGCCGAGGATCGGCTCCGAACCCGTGTGTAAGAACAAAGGCGAGATGAACAATTCACATGGATCGTTATGGTAAGACATAACTTCTTATTACAATGTGGGTTTGATTCTTTAGAGGCCTCCTGCAGAGCAGCTGTCACTGGATCAGTTATACGTAGGCATGCCTGGTTAAAGGAACAAAGTCTGCCTGATCATGTTAAAGCAAAACTACTAGATGCTCCCTTACAGCAGGATGTTCTTTTTGGAGTTAAAGCAGAAGAAGTTTTAAAGAAAATGGAAGATAAGGCGAAATCAATGCAGACAGTCAAAGATTTCCTACAAGTACAACCCCCTCGCTTCAGCAGAAACTGGCCAACAAAAAATTGGTCCTTTCCAGCCACTGACAGACCTCAGAGGGGTACATACAGGCGCCCAAGGGGCAGAGGACAACCACAAGCCCAGTATAAACCTCGCCAATGGGGCACTCCAACCCAGAAGGGAGGAGAAGACAGGTCTCAACCTGCCAGAAGGCAAACTCAATGACTTGCACCTCAGCTGACCAAACAAAGCTCTTTTGTCAGCCCCCTTGGGGGGAAAACTTGCACTTTTTGCAGACAATTGGCACATGGTCACAAAGGGCAAATGGGTCCTAGACATAATTTTATGAGGATACAGATTCCACTTTCACACCTTGCCAATGAAAAGAGGAATGCCAAACCTGCCACAAAATCAAAGGGCAGAGGCTCAAAAACAAAGTACAGCTTTCATGGCCATGTGAGCCATTCAACGGGTACCAACTCAAGAGCGAGGCCAAGGATTTTACTCGAGGCTCTTTCTAGTACCCAGAAAGGACAATGCTTGGAGACCAATTCTGGACCTTTCAATTCTAAACACAAGTTCCCAAATTTAAGATGCTAACACTTCAGCAGCTACTTCCCACGTTGGGCAAGGAAGCATGGCTGGTAACGTTGGACCTCAAGGAGGCATACCTGCATGTCCCTATCAGACAAAGTTGCAGAAGATACCTCCGTTTCATTGCAGGTTCAACCCATTATCAATTCTCTGCACTGCCCTTTGGCTTATCTACTGCGCCCACAGTTTTCACAAAATGCCTGGCACCACTAATTGCATACTGCAGACAAAGAGGAATTCAAATATATCCATACCTGGACGACTGCCTCATCCAAGCAGAAAGAAAAGACATTCTCTTACATCATCTGGCTTTTGTGAAGCATCTACTAAATTGTCTGGGGTACACAGTAAACGAAAAGAAGTCAAAACTAGTACCTTCACAAAAAATGACATTCCTGGGTGCCAGCTTGGACACAACGGCCCAGAAGGCTTATCTTATACCAGATAAGCAACTACAACTGACTCAGTATTTCAAGACAATGGCAACAAAGACCCAATTAACTGCAAGAAAAATTCTGCAGGCTTTGGGCTTCATGGCATCTTGCATTCTGATAATACCATTTGCAAAACTGCATATGCGAAAATTACAGTGGTACCTAAAAAGCGTATGGTCTCAACACAGCCACAGCTTGGACACAGTGATATCTCTCATTCCCTGCCTTCAACAGGAATTTCTATGGTGGGCACAGGCATGTCACCTCAACAAGGGTCAGCCTTTCACCTTGCCCCCAACCAGGCAAACTATCACAACAGATGCTTCAGACTATGCCTGGGGGCACACATGGCAGGGCAATGCATTCAAGGCCTATGGACTGCAGAACAAAGAAAACTGCACATAAATCAAAAAGAGATGCTAGCTGTACAGAAAGCTCTGACAGCCTTCAAGGATCTACTACATCCAGGACAACTTGCAATAAAGACGGACAACACCACAGTAATGTGGTACATAAACAAACAAGGGGGCACACATTCCTACCCTCTTTGCAGGCAAGCAACAATCTTATGGAACACAGCTCTAGCTTACCAAGTCCAGTTACAAGCTCTTTTCCTGCCAGGACAGAAAAACACGTTGGCAGACGACCTAAGCAGAAACATCAAAGATCCTCACGAGTGGAAACTAGACCCACAAATATTTACAATGATAACTCAAAAATGGGGCCTTCCAAATATAGACCTGTTTGCCAGTCCTCAAAACTACCAACTGACAAAGTTTTGTACAAGGACATTCCACCATCAAGCTTGGAAAATGGACGCTCTCTCAATCAGTTGGAAAAACCTGACAGCATATGCCTTTCCTCCATTACCTCTTCTCACAAAGGTTCTTTTGAAGGTCAAAAAGCAGAAACCTCGACTGATTCTCATAGCCCCAGACTGGCCACGCCAGCACTGGTACCCGCTATTGAAGAATATGGCTCACAGCCCACCATGGATATTGCCTCAAATACCTCATTTGCTCGCACAGCAAAACAATCAGATTCTACACAGCCAGCTCAAAACCTTAAACCAGGCTGCATGGCAAATCAGTTAAGCATCCAACCAGCCCCTCTTTCACAAGCAGTACTGGATGTTGTTCTGGAAGCCAGGAGGCCAAGCACCAGGAAGGCTTACTCGGACAAATGGAAAAGGTTTTCTGCTTGGAACCAAGCTAAAGGCCAAGACACAACTCAGCCTCATATGCCTCACATTCTGCAGTATTTAGCTGAGATGTTGCACAAAGGACTTTCCTTCTCCTCAATTAAAATCCATGCTTCAGCTGTTTCAGCTCACTACGACACAAATCCACCTTTATTTTCAAATCCTCTTCTAAGGCAGTTCCTCAGAGGGGCAAAAAACATTAGACCACCTAGAAGAGCTCCTACACCAACATGGGACCTCAACTTTGTTCTGGAAAAACTAACGCTACCTCCCTTTGAACCAGCTTTCTCTGCAGACCTTCAGTTCCTCTCTTGGAAGACTGCCATGCTCCTGGCAATAACTTCTGCTAGGAGAGTCTCAGAATTACAGGCACTTATGGCAGTGGAACCTTTCCTCATTTTTCATCAAGACAGAGTTTCTCTACGAACTAATCCTTCCTTCATGCCTAAGGTGGTTTCCAGTGTAGCTTTAAATCAAACCATCCACCTACCCACTTTCTTCCCCAATCCACAGAACAAAGGTGAGAGACTCCTGCATTCCTTGGACATTCACAGGCAGCTTCATTACTACTTGGATAAAACTAAGGCTTTCAGAAAAACTGACCAGCTCTTTGTATCCTATGCTACAGCTTCTCAAGGGAGGGCCGTATCCAAGCAAACCAGTTCTAAATGGATAGGCCATTGCATACGGTTCTGTTATACCCATCATGGGAAACCAGTTCCTCCTACCATTAGATCCCACTCTACCAGGGCAACAGCTACCTCTACAGCCTTTCTCAGGGGGGTTCCTACCAAGTAAATTTTAGAAGCTGCAACTTGGAGTTCTGTACACACCTTCACCAAACACTATCACTTACCTCTTTATTCTAAGTCCAGGGCGGGCTTCGCCACTGCAGTTCTGCAGGGCCTCATTGCCTCCACTAACCCTCTATGATACCTCCACCCTACCTTAGCTTTGGGACTCAATGCAAGTGTGATGACTGCAGCAGGGTAACACGATGAACATAGTACAGTTTTTGTACCTACCATAAATGTAGATGTTAGAGTGTTCACCCTGCTGCAGTCCAGGTTACCCTCCCTCCAACCCCTCTGATCTACTGGCTAAATCTCTGCTATGCCTTACTGATGTATTTGCTTATAGCTGAAGGGATTTTGTGTTTGTACAGTGTTCACACCATTTGGTACTAATTTGGACCCCCTTTTTGGGGGCACCTGACATCTGGGGCAAGACAAACTGAAGAAAATGGTGTCAGTTGCAATATGTGTACCCCTGGCGCACTGACGTCAGGGATGAGGCGACAGCAACCGACGTCGGACCAAGACTTTGGAAATCCGGCTGACTGCAGGACCGCCTGACGACAGGATAACCCAAGTGTGATGACTGCAGCAGGGTGAACACTCAAACATCTACATTTATGGTAGGTACAAAACTGTACTTTCTCGGCACTGCCCTTTGGCTTATCTACTGCACCCAGGGTCTTTACAAAGTGCCTGGCACCAGTCATTGCATTTTGCAGACAAAGAAGTATACAAATATATCCTTAATTGGACGACTGTCTCATTCAAGCAGAGAACAAGGACACTCTTCTTCGACACCTGGCGTTTGTGAAAAGGCTTCTAACATGCCTAGGGTACACAGTAAACGAAAAGAAATCACAACTGGTACCCTCTCAAAAGATAACATTTCCTGGGTGCAAGCTTGGATACAAACTACTAGCAATTTGAGTTCACCTTTCTCTTCTAACTCCCTTTCTATATCGCACCTAAATATTCGTAGCATTAACAATAAAATTACACAGCTCCATGCTTTAATTGACCTCTACTCATTTGATATTCTCTGTCTCACTGAAACCTGGCTTAAACCAGGTACCAAAGACAACGAAATTACTCCCCCTGGCTATAGCATTTTAAGGCGGGATCGTCTAAACAAAAAGGGTGGTGGAGTTGCTTTACTCTCTAAATCTGAACTACAGGTGTCCTCTATTGACTCCCTACCTCCCCCCCTGCCAATGCTGAAATACTCTGCAGCAAATTCCAAGTAAATAAAAGAAAAGCCATATATATAATATCTTCCTATATCCCTCCTGGCAGCAACTTGGATACTCTTGAAAAAATTCTCAGCTGGCTCTCCTGTAGCTTTCCTCAGGAAACCATACTCTTAGGAGACTTCAATATTGATTGGAATTCCTGCATATCGCCCAAACCCACCTATCACCTCAACCTCTTTAATTTTCAACAAACAATAAACTCCCCAACTAGGATTCACAAATCTACCAATAAACAAGCCATCTTAGACTGGCTATTGGTCAACAATAATCCCCTCTCTTATAAAACTGGAATACTCCCTGACAACATCAGCGACCACCTTCTCACCTATATCACTAAACAAACAAATAACAATCTCAATCAGGCCAGCTATCGTACTATACGTAACAAAAAAAACTTTAACCTTCCTATTTTCCTCAATGAACTCAAACAATGTAACTGGTCAGCTCTAAAACACCTTCCACTGGAGGAAGCAGTGGCCCATTTCAACAACACATTTCTCCAAATTCTTGAGTATCACGCCCCCTCACGCTTAATAATTAGAGCAGGATCCAAAGCTGCCCCTTGGCTTTCTAAAGAAACCAAGCAAACAATGCTATTAAGGAATAAACTATGGACAAAATGGAGAACAACTAAAAACCCAACTGACCATCAAAACTTCAAACACCTTAGAAATACCACAAAAAACTTACCCATCTTGATAAAAAGAAGTATTACCTTCAATATCAAGAAAATCAAAATCATAACCCCAAAAAATTCTGGTCAGGAATCAATAAAACTGCTCCATCCAGGAAATACCAAAACACCTACTCCAGCTAATTTAGCACAGACCCCACTCAACTTAATAGCCAAATACATTCAACAACTTCTTCACTGAAACAGTCACCTGTCTTGCAAAGAACATGACTCCCCACACTTCCCTTAAAAACACCTCCCCCCAAAATAACACCCCCACTCTAACATTCGGTACAGTCTCCACAACCTATATACAAAAGTTACTCTCAAAACTAAAACCATGCACTCCTTCAGCTGACCAACTACCAGCTGAATATCTGCAGCTAGCATCAGCAAAACCAGCATACCCAGTCTCCATTTTAATTAACAGAACAGTAACCGAATCTACTATTCCTTCCCTCTGGAAAGTCTCCTATATAATTCCTCTGCATAAAGGAGGAAACTCTAATGAACTTTCTAATTTCCGTCCTATAGCCTTATTATCACCACTATCTAAAATCATGGAGCGTTGTATACACCAACAACTTTTACATCATCTTTTACATAATAGCCTACTTTCAGACTCTCAACATGGCTTTAGACCTTTCCATAGCACTTCCACTGCTCTTCTCTCCTTCACAGATGCTATCAACAAAAATCGCAGTAGCAACCTATACTCTTCTGCTTTGTTTCTTGACCTCTCTAAAGCCTTTGATACGGTCAACCATCAACTTTTACTAGACACTTTGAAATCTCTCTCTCACTTGAACCTTCGGCATTGCACTGGTTTGACTCTTATCTGAAACATAGACAACAAGCAGTCCTTTGGGACAGCCATCTCTCCTCTCAGCTCCCAATCACTATTGGTGTCCCACAAGGATCCATCTTAGGACCCCTTATCTTCTCCATATTTATAAACAACCTGCATCTCACTCCCAACACCCTCATGTATTCAATATGCAGACGATTCAACTCTCATCTGTTCTGCTGTATCTCCAGCTGAACTTTATTCTTCCACCCAAAAAGTCTTTACAGCAGCAGAAAAATGGTTCCAAGATATCTTGTCGTCTCCTTAATCCCAAAAAAACTAAATTATTATTTTTCTCTCCAACCCTTAAATCTGCCCCTCTTTCCTTTTCTGTCTGACAATGGCACTATCATTACACCTGGTAGTTCCGCTAAACTACTAGGTGTTACAATAGATAATCAACTAAACTTTGATTATCACATTGACCTAACTATCAAAACTGTTAATAAAAAGATAGGTGCCCTCTATAGACTTAAGCCCTTTCTAACAGCAACCACCAGGGTGTCTTTAGCCCAAACTCATCTCATCTCTACATTATTATATGCCTCCCCATCTTTTATAAACCTTTCAAAGTCTAACCTTCAGAAACTTGCCACAGCCTACCACAGCATTGCCAGGTTTGCCGCAGGTTCCCCATTTCTCACACATCACTGTGTTAATCTCAAAAAGCTTGACTGGCTTGAACTTCAAAATCTCATTCTCTTACATCAATTAGCTATTACCTATAAAATTCTCCATTACCCTTCTAATACACCCATACTAAATAACCTTGTTGTCCCTTACAGGAATCTTACTTCCCTTCGCTCGGCTAACAAATTACTAGTGGCCACCCTCAAAACACACAATAAAGCTGGGGTCTCCTTGTTTACAAATACCATTGGCTCACACTGGAATAAACTTCCCATAGAACTGACCACTCTAGGCTCATCACAACTTTTCAGAAAGCAACTAAGAAACTATTTTAAAACTCACTGGCTATGCCCTTGCTCAAATCCTGACTGATCTCAGCTTCCATCTCTCTTTTCAGCTCTTTCCACTACTCTTCCTCGTGTCCCTATCACTACCTTTACCCCTCCTCTGTACTTCACCTACCATCCACTTGGATATTACTTTTCCCATAAATTTACTTCTCTCTATGTTACTGCAACCTATCATTTCACCTTGTATCTAAATCACCCAGCTG
Organism: Protopterus annectens; assembly: GCF_019279795.1. Taxonomy (NCBI): domain Eukaryota; kingdom Metazoa; phylum Chordata; order Ceratodontiformes; family Protopteridae; genus Protopterus; species Protopterus annectens. The sequence goes on along the minus strand of NC_056732.1, from coordinate 1,411,276,276 downwards.
ATGAAATCTGTTTCTTAAAACTAGTGCCCTGACACAAAATGTTTATCAAAATTGTTAATACTGTAAATAGTTGAATAGAGTCTTGTGTGAGTTACTGCTTTATTTCTTCTTTAATTACTCTTCCAAAGATTTTGGAATAGAAACCCTCACTCTATGTTTAGTTTTTATATATTACTTTTGCACTGTTACTTTGCTACTTGGGATCAGTTCTTTACATGCTTATAATTTCTATCTTATTGTGCTTTTTTGTTTATTTTTATCATTATTATGTACTAGTATATAGTGGAGCTTTTCTCCTCGGGCCTCTGCTGAAAATGGACATGTATCCAGCCAGACTAGCCCGGTCAACAAATGTAGAATAAAATAAAATAAATAAATAAACTGCCCAGATGGCTTACCTCACGCCAGAAAGCAAAGGCAACTGATGCTTACTTCAGACTGATGGCAACAAAACCCCAGTCTTCTGCAAGGCAAATTCTGCAGGCTCTGGGCTTCATGGCATCCTGCATCCTACTAATTCCATATGCAAGACTGCATATGAGGAAACTTCAGTGGTACCTAAAAAGTTTGAGTCAACATTCACACAGTCTGGAAACAGTGATTCCTCTCATTCCCTGCCTGCAACAGGAGTTTCTATGGTGGGCAAAGGCATGTCACCAAAACATGGGACTGCCCTTCACTTATACCCCCTGCCAGCCAAACCTTAACAGACACATCATATTAAGCCTGCGGGGCCCACATGGCAGGAAGATGCATTCAGGGCTTATGGACACCAAAACAAATGCATCTTCATATCAACCAGAAAGAGATGCTAGCTGTTCAAAATGCCCTAACAGCCTTCAAGGACTTACTTCATCCAGGACAACTACTGATAGCTGGACAACACCACAGTCATGTGGTATATAAACAAGCAAGGGGGCACGCACTCATACCCCCTTTACAGATTAACCGTGTCACTGTAGGACACAGCTTTGACCTACCAAGTACATCTTCAAGCTCAATTCCTGCCAGGAAAACAAAACACTCCTGCAGACGATTTAAGCAGAAACCTTATGGATCCTCACGAGTGGAAACTAAATCCACAAGTCTTCAGCATGATAACAGAGAAATGTGGGGGCCCAGACACAGATTTATTTGCCTCTCCTCAAAATTATCAACTGAAAAGATTCTGCACAAGGACTTATCACAGGCAAGCATGGAAAAGTGGACACCCTATCCTTCAGTTGGAAAAACCTATCAGTTTATGCCTTTCCTCCTCTGCCTCTTAAGTCAGACAAGAGAAGCCAAAGATGATATTAATTGCCCCAGACTGGGCCCGCCAATACTGGTACCCAGTCCTAAGGAACTTGGCTCAATACCCAGCTTAGACCTTGCCTCAAAGACCACAACAACTGTCCCAGCAAAATGATCAGATCCTGCACAATCAACTACAGACTCTGAACCTGGCAGCATGGCTAATCATGTAGTCATACAAAAAACACCTCTCAGTAAAGCTGTGATGGATGTCATTTTGGAAGCCAGAAGGCCTAGTACTAGAAAATCTTATGCTGACAAATGGAAGAGATTCTGTGCTTGGAATCGAGCACAAGGAACTGATACAGCAGAACCAAATATTCCTCCGATATTACAATACTTAACCGAGATGCTTGACAAAGGTCTTTTTTTCTCATCAATCAAATTCCATGCCTCTGCCATTTCGGCTCATTACAATACAGAGCCACCACTCTTTTCTCATCCTTTACTAAAGCAGTATCTTAGAGGAGCCAAAAATTTAAGGCCTCCTAGAAGATCACCATTACCTGCATGGGGGGCCTCAATTATGTGTTGGAAAAGCTCACCCTGCCTCCATTTGAGCCAGCTAATACCACTGATCTAAAATTCTTTTCATGGAAATCAGCTCTGCTACTAGCAATTACTTCAGCAAGAAGAGTTTCAGAGCTACAGGCCCTCATGGCTGTAGAGCCTTTTATCATATTTTACCCAGACAGGGTGTCTCTGAGGACAAATCCTACTTTTATGCCTAAGATGGTTTCCAGTGTGGCTCTTATCCAATCAATTCATCTGCCAACTTTTTATCCAAATCCGCAGAACAAGGGGGAGAGAATTCTGCATTCCTTGGACATACACAGACAGCTAAGATTCTACTTGAGCAGGACAAAAGCTCTAAGAAAAACTGAGCAATTACTAGTGTCATATGCTGCAGGATCAGAAGGAAAGGCTATTTCAAAGCAGACAATTTCAAAATGGATTAGCCACTGCATCTGTTTCTGCTACTTACACCATAGTAAACCTGTGCCCAAGGGTATTAGGTCTCATTCCACCAGAGCTCCAGCAACTTCAGCAACCTTTCTCAGAGGAGTACCAACCAAAGACATTCTAGAGGCTGCTACATGGAGTTCTGTTCACACCTTTATAAAGCATTACCATTTGCCTTTCTACTCTAAGTCCAGGGCAGGCTTTGCCACTGTAGTGCTGCAGGGCCTTATAGCCGCACCCAATGCTGTTAAGCCCCAGCCTCCCAACCATAGCTTTGGGATTCTACACAAATGTAATGACTGCAACAGTGAAACACGAAGAACATAGTACAGTTGTGTACACTTACCATAAATGTAGATGTTAGAGTGTATTCACTGTTGCAGTTCAGGTTACCCTCCTGCCATCCCCCTGTCATTCTGAAGTTTATCTTTCCTTCTCTGTCTTCTACAACCTATGTGGTGTTTTTGCTTGTAGATGAGGGTAAAGTTTATATTGATGCATGTATGTGTATGTATATATATATATATATATATATATATATATATATATATATATATATATATATATATATACATATATATATAGGTTTACTATCATAAATTTGAAAATCAGAACAAAACGTGTCTGCATTTTCGAATTTATACATCGGAAATGAACATTTCTGAATTTTCCTAATGTCGAAAACAGCTGTGTATTGTTGAAAATGTCGCTCGCGACATTTTCAGCAGTACACAGCACTCCCACCCGTCCTGTAACTACCTACCTAACTAGCCTAAACACACTGTTATGCAGGGGGGCAAGCCCCCCTGCACCCCCCCTGTGGGGCCCCCCCCAACTTAATATTCCAACTCCGAGATCGCACTACAGTGAGAAAAGGGATGTATTTCCCTAACCGCACTGTACCGCGATCCCCTCACTTGAGCGAACGTTAGAATTGCGAATGCACAGTCCATTCGCAATGGTAATGTTCACTCACATCACCTGCCGAAATATGAAGTATTCAAACATCTGTTGTTCGAATACTTCATAGCCATGCAAGTGCACGTCGGCATTGTGATAGTAAACCTATATATATATATATATATATATATATATATATATATATATTTATAATTTTGCTACCTTTTTGGGGGCACCTGACATTGGGGGCAAGAAAAACTAAAGAAAATGGCGTCGGCTGCATGTTTTATACCCCTGACGACCTGACGTCATGGAATAGAAGACAATAACCAACGCAGGGCCCAAGACTTTGGAATTCAGGCCGACTGAGGGTAACCTGCCAGCAGATTACCCAAATGTAATGACTGCAACAGTGAATACACTCAAACATCTACATTTATGGTAAGTGTACACAACTGTACTTTGTGACAGCTTTCAGATCCCTACTCTCCCGAGGCTTCTAGTGATCAAAACAGACAACACCACAGTGATGTGGTATATCAACAAGCAGGGAGGAACTCTTATCCTCTCTGCAGGCTCGCCATGACCCTTTGGCACATGGCTTCAGCCATTCAAATTCACTTGCTAGCACATTTCCTGCCAGGCTCCCAAAACTCTCTGACAGACAACTAAAGCAGAAACCTGCTAGATCCACACAAGTGGCAGCTAGACCACAGAACCTTCAGCCTTATAACCCAGAAATGGGGCACCCCGAAGGTGGACTTCTTTGCCTCCCACAACAATTACCAGCTCAGCAAATTCTGCACCAAGGAACCTCAAAGCAAGGCGTGGAAACTGGATGCTCTATCCTTCCAATGGGTAAACCTCTCGATGTGTGCATTTCTCCCTCTTACTAATTTCAAGGGTACTGCTCAAAATAAGAGAGGAAAAAAACAATGGCAATCCTGATTGCCCTTGACTGGCCACGCCAGCACTGGTACCCACTGCTGTGCAATCTGTCACCCCCACCACCATAGCCCAGAAGAATGGATAATTCATGCATCCACAATTGCAGACCCTGAACCTGGCAGCCTGGCTTATTGCCTCACTTCTCCTCCAGGTGCCAGCCCAAGCAAACAAGTCTTGGATGTTACACGTGAGGCCAAGCACCCCAGCACTAAGAAATCCTATGCTGACAAGTGGAAAAGGTATCGCACTTGGATCCAGGCTAAAGGAGCTGAAACAGCACAGCCATCCCTACCACTTGTCCTGGATTACCTAGCAGACCTATTACACAGGGGCCTGTCCTTCTCTTCTATTAAAATTCATGCCTCTGCCATCTCTGCTCATTACAGCATAGAGCCACCTGTCTTCTCTCACTCTCTCATCAAACAGTTCCCAAGAGGTGCTAACAATTTAAGGCCACCCAGAAAACCTCCTACCCCAGCTTGGGACCTTAACTTTATGTTGGAAAAGCTCACCCTACCCCTTTTTGAGCCTGCAGCTTCAGCAGAGTTAAAGTTTCTCTCTTGGAAAACAGCCTTGCTTCTGGCCATCACTTCAGCTAGAAGAGTTTCAGAACTACAAGCTCTAATGGCTGTAGAGACCTTCATCATTTTCCAAGCTGACAGGGTCTGCCTCAGGACTAACCCAACTTTCATGCCAAAAGTGGTGTCCAGTGTGGCTCTCAACTAATCAGTTAATTTGCCCACCTTTTCCCCTAACCCACATAACAAGGGGGAAAGGATTCTGCATTCTCTAGATGTGCACAGACAGCTCAGATTCTACCTGGATAGGACTAAATCTTTTAGGAAAACTGACCAATTGCTAGCTTTGCAGCAGGGACAAAGGGCAAGGCCATATCCAAACAATCTCCAAATGTGTAGCACACTGCATCCATTTCTGCTACAAACACCATGGGAAACCACCCTTTAAGGAGGTCAGAACACATTCCACCAGGGCAACTTCCACCTCTGCAGTTTTTCTCAGAGGGGTCCCTACCAGGGACATCCTGGAGGCTGCAACATGGACTTCTGTTCATACCTTTACCAAGCATTACCACCTGTATATCTATAAATCCAGGGCAGGCTTTGCAATCGCAGTCTTGCAGGGCATTGTAGCCAGCCCCCAGTCTTAACTGCCTCCACCCTTTTCTTCAGCTTTGTGAATCAACCCAAGTGTGATGACTGCAACAGTGAATACACTCGAACATCTACATTTATGGTAAGTGTACACAACTGTACTTTATCAAAAGCTGCTAAGAATGCTTACTAAGCATGCACACATTGCATTAAAAAAAATAGTTGCTGTTATTACCTATATCATCCCCCCCCCCAAATTATCCAGTAAGGAAAATAATGAATCAGTATCAGTTAGCACTGTTGTAGAACAGTTACCTCCCTGAATGCGCAGTAGCAAGTTCTCGCCTAAACACAAAACAGCAGTTAAGTATAGTGCCAAAAGCACAACCATGCCAACTAAATCACAATAAATATCAGCACTGCAGAGGTACCGGAGACAGACCCAAACGCTCTGAGTTCCACAAAAGTCAATCCTTTATTAATATAGTAGTAAAACACTTTATAAAATAAAATACACACTTTATAAAATGCCATACTAATATGTTGTTGTATTATAACCTAGCTGCTCTTAATTTTAAAAGAAGTACTGTGGAGATATTATTCAAACCGGGTACCTCATTTGCCTGCAAGTAAATTTGCCAGTAAGTTTCCTGGTATTCAATTCTTTCCTCCCAAAGACCCCCTCTATCATTCCTGGGGGCACTTTCCAGAACAAAAAAGGTGAACCTACAGTCTTTACATACCAAACTAGGTTTAAACAATGCATTATTGATGGCAGTACTATATTGATGTTTGTCAATCCTCCTTTTCAAAGTTCTTTCAGTTTTGCCCACATGAAAGGCATTACATGCTGAGCACATGGCCAGATATACACGGCCCTTGCTCTCTCCGTTACAATATTCTTTGGACGAGACAGCATTTTCAGTTGGAGGCACGAGATTTTCCCCAGTCCAGGAAGAGAGAGTTCCTGGATTTACTTGAACACAAGTCACTGTCTGTTCCACCCATTTGGAGGTAGTGGAAGATGTTTTCCAGGATTCCTCCTTGAATCCTGAGTCCTTTCCCCCTGCCCCACATAAACTAGACAGGTTTTTACAGGCTGCAAGATTTCCACAATTACCTTTTTAAAGATCCTGCTGCTAACCCTGAGGTGGTCACCCTGGGGCCCAAAGGGTCTAGAAGCCAGTTCATTCAGGAGCCCTTTACCTACAGATAGAGAGTTGGGCCCTTGATAGGTTTGAAAAAAAGGTATATACATCTGTTACTCTTACTATGAGGGCCGTCAACTGTCAATTTCATAAGATCTAGTATCGACAAACCATTTTAGATCAGCTCAAACAGGTCACCTCACTAGAGTATAAAAAGCTTTCCAGAGAGCTCCTAGATCTGTCATTCCAGTGTTCGGGTAGCTAAACATTCATTACATTGTGGGTATGATGCCATGGAAGCTTGGCAGCTTCTTGTAGGGCAGCTGCCATGGGCTCAGTTATTAGAAGGCAAGCATGGCTTAAGGAACAGTTTCTTCCTGACTATATTAAATCAAACCAATTGGATGCCTTCCTTGACAAAGGCTTTCTCTTTGGCCCTAAGATGAAGGCAGTTATTGGAAAGATGGAAGATGAAGCAAAGTTTTATGCAAATAGTGAAGGACTTCCTCTAAGTACAGCCTCCTAGTTTTTGTAGGAACTTTCCAACTAAACACTGGTCATTTCCCCTCTCATTCTAGAGGTAGACAGAGGAAACAACAGTGGGAAGGGGACCCATAGGCAGTGGCAACAGCTGCAAAGAAGCAGGCAGTGGACCTCAGAGGCCCCCAGGCAACAAAGTTCAAAGTTCCAAACACCTGCCAGAGAGCAACTATGGTTCATCAACCTCAGTCCAAGGCTAGGAGGAGTGTTGCCCCTCTTCAAACAAAGCTGAACCCATATCACTTCAGGCAAGTGGGTTCTAGATGTTATTTCAAGTGGTTACAAACTCACCTTCAAAGAGCCTTTAAAATACTCAGGCTATCCAGATGTTCCACAAAGTCAGAGGTCAGAGGCCCCGGCCCAGGCCCAAATTCAGATCTTGTGCGCTCAGGGAGTGGTGGAACCGGTTCTAGAAGATAAAAAAGGGAAAGGATTCTACTCCATGCTATTTGTGGTTCCCAGGAAGGAATCCTCTTGGCGCCCAGTCTTGGACGTGTCCAACCTCAGCCAGCTTTCCTGGTTCAAAAGTTCGAAATGTTGACTCTTAAAAAAACTGTTACCCATGATATCCCCTCTAGCCTTCATGAGTGTCACTAGACCTAAAAGATGTTTATCTGCACATTCCGATTCAAAAGTCTCTCTGAAGCGACCTTTGCTTCAGGGCAGCCTCCTGTCACTTTCCATTTTCAGCACTGCCGTTTGGGTGATCTACTGCTCCAAGGGTTTTCACAAAGCGTTTAACAGCTACAGTTCCTTTCTGCAGGACTGGGGGGGGGGGGGGTTCGGGTCCAAATATACCCCTACCTTGGACGACTGCCTGATACCAACCACATACCTGTTGAAACTCTTCAAAAACCTGAAATTCACCAAAGAGATAGTGAATCTCCAGAAATCAAACACTGCCCAAACCAAAAGGATAGTTTTTTGGGGGGCACTCCTGGACTCTTCACTGCAAAATGCCTTCCTCCCTCCAGATATTCCTATTTCTGAGAGATTGCTACCAAAAAAATCCAGCAGAGAAATTGCATCTCAGCCAGAGTGTTTCTCCAAGCACTGGAATGGCTTTACACTTATGGATCCCCTGGCCAGGCTGCACATGAAGCTTCAGTGGTGCATCAAAAATGTATGGTGCCAGAGCTCTCAGTCCCTAGAGACAGAGATACAAGTGATCCATTGTCTAAAACAAGAGTTTGGATGGTGGGAATTGGCTTGTACCCAGAATCAGGGCCTTCCCTTCAGTTTCACTTCCCAGGGCCAGACCCTCACTACAGCTGCCTCAGAGGCACAGTTTCAACACCTCCAATCACAATGGAAATGGGAAGGTCAGTTCAAGGACAGGCCCATCAAGTGGAAATATCTTATGGCAATGCAAAAAGACTGGATAGCCTTTGAAGAAAAATAAGAACCTGGGGTCCTATTAGTAAAAACAAGACAATACCACAGTCGTGGTACATAAACAGGCAGGGAAGCACATGCACTCTTATTCCCTGTGCCGACCTAGTGATGCAAGTGTGGGAAACTGCACAGTCTGGTCTTGCACCTCATAGCACAGTAACTTCCTGTGGTTCAAAATGCTGTAGCAGATCACGTCAACAGAAACCTGATGGACCCCTCACGAATGGCATCTGCATCGGGTAATTTTTGTCAGCATAACTCAGATGGGGAGTCCCACAGGTAGACCTCTTTGCCAACAAAAACCGTGCTTACCTGAAAAAATTCTGTGTCCGGTTCAAGCAGAAGTCTTGCCTGGAAAACAGATGCTCTCCCCTTCCCATGGACTCATCTCTTAATTTATGTATTCTTCCCTTACCTGTTCTGCCTCAAGTACTTATAAAGATAAGGGAAAAGGGTCTAAGGGCAATACTGATAGCACCAGACTGGCCCAGAGACGCTTTTACTTGAACTCACCAATCAGACCCCATGGCTGTTACCTCAGAGGGTGGACCTTCTCAACCAAAATGAGGGAAGGATTGTGCACCCCAACCTTCAGACTGTCAGCCTTTCAGCTTGGATAATTCCACATCACCCAACTGCAATATTATTCTATGTAAATCCACAAAAATTAATGTAGAGGAGGCAGAGCACTTCTTAAAACCAACAAGCACATTTTTTATTTAATAAACAAAATATATAAGTGCTTTTGTCTCAATATTCCAAAATTAGAGACTTCATCAGATGGGCAGCCATGGTGGTGCAGTGGTTAGCATTGTCGCCTCGCAGCAAGAGGTTCTCCGGTTCGATCCTCGGCTGGGTGCCTTCTGTGCAGAGTCTGCATGTCCTCCCTGTGGTCGCGTGGGTTTCCTCCGGGTGCTCCGGTTTCCTCCCACATCCCAAAGACATGCTGCAGGTGGATTGGGCACTCTAAATTGGCCGTGTGTGTGTGCCTTCTGTGGAAGGTTGGGCGCCGGGCTGGCAACTGGACACTGTAAAACTCCACTGCCAATCATGAGCGGACAGGTGATCCACTGTGGCGACCCCTAACCGGGAAAAGCCGGAAGAAGAGACTTCATCATCATCAGATACAAATTTTAAAACAGCCCAGTTTGTTTTAAACCCTTTAAGGATGACGACATATCCTGAAACAGACTTAAAAAGTTTAAAGCAACAGTATGTCCTAAAACAAAATAAGATAGCAGCAGTATTCGAGTTCAAAAGTATATTATATATATATATATATCATGTATATTTAAAAAACAATTTAAACAATATAATAAAACCAATCCATTTAATGTTATATAATTACATATAGCATTCTATTACCCCAGTAAATATGCTAATAAAAGATAAATGAAATTGTAACACAATAAAAGTAATGAAAAGTAAATGAACAAGCTTCCACTAGGAATTGAACCCAGGACCTTCTACATGTGAAGCAGATGTAATAACCACTACACTATTACCTTCACATAACCTATTACTACAAGTTCAATGTCTTATAAGGGCTTTTAAGTTTAAAAGGCTACTAACAGGTTGTCGTTCAGTCCTGGCCAGTACATGGAATTCAGTCTCATCTGCCATGCGAGTTCCAATTTTTCTAATAGGTAGGGCCTTACCCCCCCCCCCCCACATGAATTCTAGGTACCACACATTCCAATATACTGAACTTAAATTCATGTTGTGGAAACCCTGTAATATATCGCGCTAAGGCATTCCCTTCCCAGCCATCTCGTATGTGTCTAAGATGTTCACTAATTCTGGTTTTAAATTTTCTTTCAGTCTTGCCCACGTAGAAACATGGGCAGGAAACACAAATAGCACAGTAAACGGGCCTCTCTGTAGAATATGTAAATTTGCCTTTAACCCAGATATTTGTTCCATTAATCTCCACACCTTTGTCTGTTTTAATAATGTTACAAAATTTACACCTACCACATCTGTGCATAAACCCTTTATACTGCTCACCTTTCTGTGTCTCGAATATATTTTTAAGCAATGTCCTTTCTTGTATACACAAATGGGGAGCCTCTCCTAAAATGTCCTTCATAACATACAATTTTTCAGACTTGATTTTTAATGAAACTGTGTGACATTTTTGCAAAAGGATTTACTTTTGTTCCTAATCTATCTTTTGATTTAGTCCATACATTAATGGACTTAAAGCTTTATATCAGGAAATTAAATTAAAATGTTCTGTTTAATAAAATTGAATCAGTTAGTGACCCTTTCAGGATTTCAAGCACATATAATCCACCACTACACCCCACTTTCATTATTTATGAAAGGGTGTGTGAACTGTATTTAAGAGAGTTGCACAAAACAGTTGCACAAAAAATGGGAACAGGATACATATGAACTTGAATTCCTGCTCCATAACAATGGAGTGAGAATAATGAAATCAGACAAAGGTGGGGGGGGGGGGGTAGTAATTATGACTAAAGTGGATTATAATAATAAGATGCATGAGATCTTGAACACTGACACATACACTATGAGCTCTTTCAATGAAAAGACTGTAGCGTATAGGAGAATTAAAGGTTTCATCCAAGACATGTTTATTGATGGTTTAATCACTATTAATGAGTTGCACTACCTCACAATAGATTTTCCCACTATCCCATGTATTTTTGGTATTCCAAAAATACATAAGGCTATGTACCAACCACCTATGCGGCCTATTGTTGACACCAGAGGCTCTATTACCTACCCCTTGGCAAAGTATTTGGACAAGGAATTAAGTAAACTTGTGCGGGATGAGCCTAGTGTTTGTATAGATTCGTGGGACTTTCTAAGGAAAATTAATGACATCAGTTATAGTAAAGAATACCTTTTGGTCACTATTGATGTGGTTAACCTGTACAGTGTGATACCACATGACATTGGTTCACAGTGGTTTTGTGAATATCTCCATTTTTAAAATCTAGCACAGGATAGGGTTAATCTTTTTGAAAAGATGCTGGATTTAATATTAAGGAACAACTTTATATTATTTGAAGGACAATATTTCCTTCAGAAAGAGGGAGTGGCAATGGGCTCCGCTTGTGGGGGCCTATATGCTAATATTGTCATGCTTGAGTGGGAAAAACAATATTTAAAGATGTCTGAATATTTTCAATTTTGTAAGACATACATGCGTTATTTGGATATGATGTTTATATTGTGGAAAGGAGATACATTGAATGCTTTCCTGGGGTATATTAACACCACAACTAGTTTTCTAAAATTCACGTATTCAATAAATGGTACGAGTATAGCATGCTTGGACATCCTTTAACGAAGGATGATGTTGGGAACAGGTTTCTAGCAAAGATTTTCCGTAAAAATACATACTCCCAATAGTTTTTTGCATTTTAGTAGTTGTCACACATTCAAACAAAAACGGGCAGTTGTAAAGGGGCAGTTTGTCCATGCTGCCCGTATGACAACTGTATGGGAGACATATATTGAGGAGTGTAATTTGCTGAACCAAATGTTTCTCAAGAGAGGTTATCCATGTTCGTTAATGGACCAAATTGCTAATGAAGTGAACAGTAAGAGAAGGTCTGGGCATTTTGCCCCTATTTTAAACATGAAAAACACTAATGTAGTACAAACATTAGAAAATGTCTGTTTAACAGCTACAGGATTCAGCACTATTAATAACAACAGCAAAGCCACAATATGTGTATCAGCTACACCGAAGTCCTACGAGAATAGTTTTTTAACAACATTTAATAGGGAAGCAAATTACATAAAGAATATTTTGACTAAAAACTGGGAGTTTATTAGCAATGACAACGTTATGAGGGACATTTTAGGAGATGCTCCCACTTGTGTATACAAGAAAGGACATTGCTTAAAAAAATATATTCGAGACACAGAAAGGTGAGCAGTATAAAGGGTTTATGCACAGATGTGGTAGGTGTAAATTTTGTAATAACATTATTGAAACAGATAAAGGTGTGGAGATTAACGGAACAAATATCTGGGTTAAAGGAAAATTTACACGTTCTACAAAGAGGGTAGTTTACTGTGCTATTTGTGTTTCCTGCCCATGTTTCTACGTGGGCAAGACTGAACCAGAATTAGTGAACATCTTAGACACAAACGAAATGGCTAGGAAGGGAATGCCTTAGCGAGAAATATTACGGGGTTTCCACAACATGAATTAGTTCATTATATTGGAGTGTGTGGTACCTAGAATTCGTGGGGGGGGGCATGGCCCTTACTTATTAGAAAAATTGGAACTTGCATGGCAGTTAAGACTGAATTCCATGTACTGGCCAGGAATGAACGACAACCTGTCTGTTAGTAGCCTTTTAAAATTAAAAGCGCTTATAAGACATTGAACTTGTAGTAATAGGTTATGTGAAGGTAATAGTGTAGTGGTTATTACATCTGCTTCATACGTAGAAGGTCTTGGGTTCAATTCCTAGTGGAAGCTGTTCATTTACTTTTCATTACTTTTACTGTGTTACAATTTCATTTGTTATCTTTTATTAGCATATTTACTGGGGTAATAGAATGCTGTATTTAATTATTATATTAAATGGATGTTTTATTATATTTAAATTTTTTTTTAAATATCCATGATATATAATATATTTTTGAACTTGAATATTGCTATCTGATTTTGTTTTAGAACATACTGTTGCTTTAAACTTTTTAAGTCTGTTTCAGGATATGATGTCATCCTTACAGGGTTTAAAACAAACTGGGCTGTTTTCAAATTTGTATCTGATGAAGTCTCTAATTTTGGAATATTGAGGCGAAAGCGCTTATATATTTTATTATTTATTAAATAAAAACCGTGCTTGGTGGTTTTAAGAAGTGGTCTGCCTACTCTACACTCATTTTTGTGGATTTATTCGTTGATTATTCTATGTAAGCAGGTGCAGGACATTAAGAGTCTATAAGATCTTGCACTAGAAAGTCCTTCTTTGTGCCAGAAGCACCGCCTCAGTTCCAATTCAGCAAATCCAAAAATACCTGGCCAGTCTGGTGAATAAAGGCCTTTCCTAATCCTCCATTAAAATTCATGCATCTGCCATTTCAGCTCATATTTCTACTCCTCCGCCAGTCTTTTTCCATAATCTGTTGAGGCAATTTCTTAGAGGAGTCATTGAAATTAGACCTCCCAAGAGGAAACCCAGACCTCCATGAGATCTCAGTTTTGTCCTAGAAAAAATGACTGCCCCCTTTCGAACCTGCAGCTAATGCTGCTGTCAAGTTTCTTACGTAGACAGCAGCAGGGCTATTTTCCATTACCTCAGCCAGGAGGGTAGTTGAGTTAAGGGCCCTCATGGCAGTGGTACCATTTAATGTCCTTCTCTTCCTGTGTTGCAGTATTCTTGTGGGATTTTCCACCTCAGGCGACCCGTACGCTGGCTCCTATACAAAAGCTTCAGCTTGGCTGTTGTAGTTGCATGAGATGTCACACGTAGGGCCATAAGCCAGTGACCTTAAATGTGACGTCTGCACACACACTCCTCAAAACTTTTCAGCCGGAGATACACCATCGTGTGCTTCGCTTCTTCACTGCAAGACGTCTAAAAGCTAAGTACCCCATTGGGGTGTTCTTTAATTTCTAGCTAAAGCTTGGTTTGTGCTGTAACAATCCTTAGCCGATGTCAGTAAAAAAAGGGCACATGCCAATGTGGGTGCCAGATACCCCATAAAGACGCGCATGACCGCTGCGTTTTTTGCTTAAGCCTTGAGCACGATGACAACGCTTGCTCCATTTGCCAGTCTTTCATTCCTAAGATCCTTCGCAGCTGTCTGGCCACTCTAAATCTCTGCCTGGTAAACCAACGGCTTAAAATATTAGCTCTTAGGATAGATCACATTTTGGAGGCTTCGACTGAACCTCCTTGAAAGAAGGCCAAGTTTCCTAGGCCCTCTTCCTCTGCCATTCTGCTATTGGACACCTCACCAGCTGCTGATTTTAGGAGTTGAGGGATGTCTGGACCCATTTACTTCGGCTACCTTGGAGGAAGCTGCTTCACAGTTGATGACCGGCACGTCCCGGGAGCCAACCCAGACACCGGCTACTGCCGAGGTTGAGGGGGAACCAGACACAGCCGGGCCTCTGGCCTGGATCCCTCCTCCAGACACTGCTACCGTTAGCCATGCATCCGACTCCAGGCCTACTCCTAAGTCTACCCCAGTCAAAAAAGAAACAAAAAAAAATAAATATCAGGCTACACCCATAGAAGACCTGCCAGATTGGCAGTCCTTCACCTCTTCCTTAATGCAGGCCTTTTTGGCTCTTGGGCCATCAACCTCTTCTTCAGCTACTCTTCCTCTGCTTAGCCCTAGGCCTACTTCTGCCTCTTCTCTTCCACCACTTAACTCACAAGAGAGGGAAGAAGAGCAAGAGACCTTTTCCTCTTCTGAGGAATCCATTTCTTAAACTTCCCAAATTGCCTTTCCACGAGAGGAGTATTAGGTTCATAGGTTCATACTAGGCTATCTGCCCTAGGGCATTTAAAAGCCTAGCCAGTGTGTGTGTGGCTTTCACCACCCCTTAGGATGAGAATACTATACCCATTAGTTTGCTGTGCCTCTGTCCAGCAGTGATACAGAGATGATTCCCGGGGTAAACCTACGATCTCCCATCCACTCGTCAAGATTTCTCTTGAACAGAGTCAGTGAGGGGCTCTGCCTCACATGGACTGGGATTCTGTTCCATAGTGTAGGGAGTCTCTGGGTGATGAATCTGTCCCTCCAGCACATCCTATTTATATCCGTGTTGAGGTTTAAGTCTCTTGCTCGTGGCTCTGGTGGATTTGGATTTTTGAGGTGGAGCATGTCCATTAATTCCGGGTTGGACATGGCCTTGTATGTCAGACACAGATCACCTCTGAGCAGACGGTATGCGACTGAATAGAGCTGGAGTTTCTTCAGTCGGGCATCGTATGACATATGTTTGAACCCCTTTATCCTTTTGGTGAGGAACTTTTGGGGTCTTTCCAACTGCTGCAGGTGTCGGGTAAGGTACATTCAATGGGGCGTTGTACTCAATCATTGGTCTGATAAGTGAAGAGTACAGGGGTACAATGACCTCTCCTGATCTGGATGTGAATCCCTTCATGATCAGGTGGGCAATGTAGAAGGTCTTCCTAACCACTTTGGCAATGTGAGTGTCAAAGAGAGGTTACTGTCAACTTGGGTCCCCAGGTCCCTGATAACTTCTTCCGTGTTTAATGGATTACCACCTATGTGGTAATTAGGGGTTACCTTGTTTTTCCCAAAGGGTATGACTATACATTTTTTGGCATTTAGCTTAAGGCCATGGCTCTGGCACCAGTTATCCATTTCTATGAGACCTTTCTGGAGGATGTCTGTGTCTGATGGAGTGTCAGTTATGGTGCCCAGTTTGCAGTCATCTGCAAATTTTGTCAGCCACAATCCCCCTATGTTTGCCTGCACTTCAGAAAAATAAATGCTGAACAAGAGGGGGCCCAGGACTGAGCCCTGTGGGACACAGCTCGTGACCGGCTTAGAGTCTGACATGGCACCAGCAACTCTAACCCTGTGTGTTCTGTCCTTGAGCCAGTTTGCAACCCATCTTGTGACATATGGGTTTACATCTAAGCTGGTGAGCTTTTCTATGATGCCCGAGTGGGGTATTGTGTCGAACGCTTTTGCTAGGTCAAGGTAGGCTGTGTGAACTGCCTTACCCTCATCAATGGCCTTAGTGACTGTTTCGAAAAAGTCGACCAAGTTCAAGAGGCAGGATCTGCCCTTGACAAAGCCAAATTGGGTAGGATCCAGTGTCTGTAGGTCCCCAATGTCTTTATTTATGAGTTCCATTATGATCCTCTCCATAGCTTTGCAGACAAGGCTCGTCAAGCTTATGGGGCGGTAATTTCAGGGTCCGTAGAAGCACCGCCTTTGTGGAGTGGGACCACAGTTGCCGTCGCCATTCTTTGGGTATGTATCCTGTAGTAAGGCTAAGATTAAACAGCAGCCTTATGTGTGGGTTTAGTTCCTCATTGAGTTCGGTAGCACACAGCCGGGGACACCGTCCGGTCCCATTGATGCTGTGTTTTTGCTTTAGAGAGAGCAGCTCTCACCTGGGCATCTGAGATGTTTGGGAGGCTAGACTCTGGTGGGATAGATATTTCTCCTTTTGGGGAGGGAGGGAGAAATTTGCACTGAACCTGCCTGCCAGTATGTTGGCAATGTCTGTGCCTTCAGTGATTTTCTCATCATTTTGGACTAATTCTGAGCATATCTGGGAGTTTCCACCCAGGTTTCTAACATAGCTAAAGAAGGCTTTATGATTGTCTTTTGTGTCATTAGCGATTTTTCTCTCAAGGTTGGCCTTGGATGATTTTATGAGTGATCGTAGTTTTTTGCTAGTATTGATCAGAGATGCCTTCCCATTTAGGGATTTTGCTCTGTCATGTAGTAGCTTTCTCCTCTTGTTGTAGAGTTTGTTTATGGCTGGAGTCCACCAGACCGGGCTCTTGCCTTTGGTGGAAAGGGTCTTGATTTTATTAGGGATTGCTTGATCCATACATTCCTGGAGGTGCTCGTAGAAGGCATTTGTAAGGGTTTCAGCAGCGTGGGTTGTGGTTTCCACTGGCTCGGGGGCCTTGAAGGATACCACTCCAGTCTTAAGAAGTGTGAAGTTTGCTTTGGAGAAGTTCTTCACTGTGGTCTTTTTTGCTGGGGGTGGGGGCGGGATGTGGATCTCCAGTGAGATTAATTTATGGTCTGATCTCACCAATGAGGGATATACTTCCGGTGTGGAGCATTTTGTCCCCATGTTTGTGATGATCAGGTCTAGTATATTTTCTCCTCTGTGATGAGGACCAAGATGATGACTTTATTAAGGGAGACTCCTCCCCAGAGGTTATCACCTTTGGTGAAACTATCACCATAATGAAAGAATATTTTAAATGGGACACCTCACAGATGTCTGACACTCAAAAGAGGTATTTTGAGCTTTTACAAGTGGAGCCCCCCTCCCCTTCTGCCATTCCACGTGTCATCCCTGACTATTTAAATGCCTTTGCCTCTGCATCAAAGACACCAGATTCTCAGCCACCTGCCATAAGAGGCCAGACCACTTCTACAAGGTGCCTGATGACCACAAATTCTTCGTCAAGCCTCCCCTGGTAGATCCTGCTGTTTGCCATCTCTCCAGATAAACAATCCAGACTCATTCCATCTGTCTCTCCCTTACCTATGGACAAAGACAGCAAAACAATGGATAGAATTGGAAAGAAGGTCTTCACCTCTTCCACATAGACTTTTAGAGTAATCAGCAATCAAACCTGTATGACAAGATATGCTTTGGACCTGGTGTGTCAAGCCACTACTCTGCTGGCTGCTACTCCTGACTGCCCCACAAATGGTGACATCTCTTCCATACTTTCTCTGGCTGCCCAAGTAGCCACACACTCAATATGATGCTGCAGAGGCCTCTGCATGCCCTGCCGCATCTGCCTCTGTTCTCAGTAGATTCTCCTGGCTTCATCTGTAACACTTACTTGAAGACTTCAAGTCTAAGATCATAGATGCCCCCTTGGACCCTAATTTCCTGTTTGGCAAACAGTCAACAGACCTGTTTAAAAATCTGCAGGAAGAGAACAAGGAATTGCAAGCAATCAAGCATCTCTTGGTGTCCCCAATTCCCAAATATTACAGGAATTACCGTGCCAAGGCCACATTTGTCAGACGAAACCCACCCTCTTCCAGACAAAGAAGAGGAACCATAAGACAAACCCCTACCAGGCCAGCTGCCTCTCAGCCTCCCTCTAAAGAGCCCTTTCCAGACAGAGGAGGCCCCAACAATGCGTGACTGCCTTGCTCCCCTTCCCCTTTCCGCCCGCCTCTCCTACTGCCTCCCCTTTTGAAAACCATCACCACAGACGGATGGGGTTCTGGCTTTTATCCAAAATGGATACTTAATCTCCGGGAAAGCGAGGCCACCCTTAAGGGGTGTGTCCCCTTCCCCCAAGAAATCAGACAGTGCTTCCCACAGGTCCTGACAGACATTCTGAACTTGGGCGCCATAGTACTTGTCCCCCCAGGACAAGAAGGAAAGGGCTTCTATTCAAGACTATTCCTGGTCCCCAAAAGGTATGGACCATGGAGACCCATTCTAGACCTTTCCTTCTTAAACCTATTCTTAAAAGTGCCCACCTTCAGAATGTTATCCCTTCCAGGTTTACTCCCTCTCATACCGGCCAAGGCTTTCATGCTCACACTTGACCTGAAAGAAGCCTACTCGCACATACCCATTCTGGCCTCCCACAGAAAATGTTTGTTTCTCTGGACTCTCCTCTCATTTCCAGTTTACTGCTTTACCCTTTGGTTTGTCCACTGCCCACAGTGTGTTAACAGAATGTCTGGCAGCGGCCATTGCCAATTGCAGAACACAGGGGTTCAGATTTATCCCTAACTAGATGACATCCTGATCCTAGCAGACTGCAGAGAAACCCTATTAATCCATCTAGAGTTCACCATGTACCTACTACAAAATCTGGGGTTCACTCTCAACCTCCCAAAGTCATCCTTGACACCAGAACAAGACAAAATATTTCTTGGTTGCAGGATAAAAACGGACATAATGAAAGCCTTTCTTCCCCAGGACCAGGTTAGATCCCTGACCTCCCATTTCAAAGCCCTGCTGCAGACCCAAATAAGAACTGCAAGGCAAATGTTCTATGTGTTTCACTGTTGCAGTCATTACATTTGGGTAATTTGCTGTCAGGGTGCCCTCAGTCCGCCTGATTAACAAAGTCTTGGGTCCTGCATTGGTTGCTGTCCCTTCTTCCATGACGTCGGGTCGTCAGGGGTATAAAACATGCAGCCGATGCCATTTTCATCAATCTTTCTTGCCGTGCGGTGCCCGAAGCAGAAGCAGTTCGCAAGTGCCGATCGGCTGACTCCGAAAATTTTTGTTTTCAAGTTTCAGAACCGAAGTCTTCAACCTAAAGCTAAGTACCCCATTGGGGAAACTTTTTCTTGCTCCTTACTGATGTCAGTAAAAGTTAATAATTGCATTACTTGTGGGAAGCAAATACCTCATAAGGATTTTCATTTGTACTGTATTCCTTGCCTAGGCCCTGACCACAATGTGCCTTGCTGTCAGTTTTGTGCTAAATTTAACCAACGCACTATTAAGCGTCTGTATATTTTTGCATTTAAATATTTCGGCTCAAGATTTAACTATCCAGAAATGTCGTCTGTTAGCAATCCGACTACCGGAATACACAAACGCAAAGAAAAAGACAGAGACAGACCGTCGAGGTCCAAAACCGAAGACAAAGCTTCTCCTAAGCCAGTCGCCAGTTCTCCGGTACTCAGTGAAGCGCTTTCGCAGCCCCTGATACCCGCTACTTTTGATTCGCAGGCTTCTACTGAGACCCATTCGGAGTCCGCTATGCCGCGAGACACTTTTAAGTATTGAACCTGGGATGTCTCTACCTTAGATGGGTCCGGAGCCACTGAGCAGGCACTGGCTTTTGAGAGCGTTTTCAGGCCTAAAGATTTGTTTATTAAACCGACGTCATCTTCAAAACCTAGGCCAAAATCAACTTCTGTGTCTAAAAAATTATGCTTGGGCCACGTGCACAGGCACCTATGCCTAACAAACAAATTATCAAAATGGCTGAGGACTTAATTACCTTGATATCAGGGGTTCCCAACCCCCTCCTGCTAAGAGGCCTAGGCAAGGCACTGATTATGATTCTTCAGATCAGGTTTCCATTTCTTCTGATTCCTCTTCTGATCAGGAATGATCTATTCCACCTTATGAGGACTCTGATGCAGAAGAATCTATCCCTACTGCTTCTCCTCCTGAGGATTTTTCTTTTGGAGAAACTTTGCATACATGAAGGGAACATTTTCATTGGAAGAGTCAGGATTTTTCAGAATCTAAAAAGAGGCTTTGGGATTTCCCCCGTCTTCCTCCGCATAGACCTTTGGCTATACCCCCTGTTCTAGACATTTTTGATGATGTTTTCTCAGAATCCAGCATGGCTCCTGATTCCCTGCCTCCAGCTCCTAGTAAACCAGACAGATTTTACAGGGTTCCTGACTCCCACAAATTCCTTTTTAAAAACCCTACTGCTGACCCTGAAACCATGTATCAGGGTCTTAAGGGTGTTAAGGCTTCTACTGCTAAAAATCCTACCCCTTCTGATAGAGACTCCAGGGCGCTAGATAGATCGGGTAAGAAGGTTTACATGTCTGCAACCTTGGCAATCAGGGCTTTAAACTGTCAATTTCATATGCTTAAATATCAGCAACATATCATGGGATTACTTAAGCAGAAAATGTTGTTGATTTCTGACTGTGTGGAAAATAGAGTTACAGGATTTATTGCATTCAGCTGAACAAGTTGGAAAGCATACTTTGCAATGTGGTTTTGATTCCTTGGAGGCCTCTTCTAGGGCCGCTGTAACTGGATCTATAATAAGAAGGTATGCTTGGCTCAAGGAGCAAAATCTGCCTCATCATGTTAAAGCAAAATTGTTGGATGCTCCTTTACAACAGGACAGTCTATTTGGTAATAAGGCAGAAGAAGTTTTGAAAAAGATGGAAGACAAAGCTAAATCTATGCAAACTGTAAAATATTTCCTTCAAGTGCAGCCACCCAGGTTCAGTAGGCACTGGCCTACTAAGGGCTGGTCCTTTCCAGTACCCACCAGAGCCGCTGAGGTCAAACCCAGACACTCCAAATGCTCCAGGTTTCAGTCACAAGGAACTTACAGAACAAAACAGTGGGGTGCCTCCACCTCCAAATCTGGAAGCAGCAAGACACCTCCCTACTGTAAACAGTCTCAATGACTTTCCTCTGCCATCTCCAAGAACTTATCTTCTGGCAGCCCCTTTGGGGGGAAAACTAGCACTTCATGCACAAAATTGGCATCTAATTGCCCAGGACAAGTGGGTTTTAAATATAGTATCCCAGGGATACAGATTTCATTTCCACACGTTGCCAATCCCAAACAGATGGCCAGATCTGCCTCCAAATCAGTGGGCAGAGGCCCAGAAGCAAGTTATGTCCCTCATGAATATGGGGGCTATTCAACCAGTACCAGAAAATGAAAAGGGACAAGGTTTTAATTCAAGACTCTTCCTGGTACCCAGAAAAGACAAATCTTGACGTCCAACTCTGGACTTATCCATTCTAAGCACATTCTTGGACATTTCAAAATTCAAGATGCTGACTCTACAACAGTTACTGCCTATGCTAGGCAAGGATGCCTGGTTGGTAACTCTAGACTTAAGAGGCTTACCTCCATATCCCAATCAGGGAATCTTGCAGAAGATACCTCCGCTTCAAAGCAGGTTATTTGCATTACCAGTTCTCTGCACTGCCCTTTGGCTTATCTACTGCACCCAGGGTCTTCACAAAGTGCCTGGCACCAGTAATTGCATTTTGCAGACAAAGAAACATTCAAATTTATCCTTATTTGGACGATTGTCTAATTCAGGAAGAAATCAAGTACACCCTTCTACAGCATTTGGCGTTTGTAAAAAGGCTTCTAACTTGCTTAAGGGTACACCATAAACAAAAAGAAATCACAACTGGTACCCTCTAAAATGACATTCCTGGGTGCAAGCTTGAATACACCTGCCCAGATAACTTGCCTCATGCCAGAAAAACAAATCCAATTGATGACTTACTTCAAACAAGTGGCCACAAAAACCCAGTTTTCTGGAAGACAAATTCTGCAGGCCTTTGGGTTCATGGCTTTATGCATTCTACTAATTCCATATGCAAGACTGCATATGAGGAAACTTCACTGGTACCTAAAAAGCTTATGGAGTCAACATTGTCACAGCCTGGAAACAATGATTCTTATCATTCCTTGCCTGCAGCAAGAGTTCCTATGGTGGGCAGAGGCCTGTCACCAAAACAAGGGACTGTCGTTCATTCCACCCCCTGCCACCCAAACCCTGACTACAGACGCATCAGATTATACTTGGGGGGGTGCATCTGGCAGGGAGATGCATTCAGAGCGAATGGAGCCCAAATCAAAAGCACCTGCATATCAACCAGAAAGAGATGCTAGCTGTACAGAATGCTCTGACAGCCTTCAAGGACTTACTTCATCCAGGACAACTACTGATAAAGACAGATAATGCCACAGTCATGTGGTACATAAACAAGCAGGGGGTTACCCATTCCTACCCCCTCTGCAGACTGGCCATGGCTTTGTGGAAACAGCTTTGACTTACCAAATACATCTACAAGCTCAATTCCTGCCAGGAAAGCAAAATACTCTGGCAGATGAACTAAGCGGAAATCTTATGGACCCACATGAATGGAAATTGGATCCACAAATCTTCAGCATGTTGACACTCAAATGGAGGAGCCCAGACATAGTTTTGGGGAGAGGTAAAACAATCTTATCAGTTGTACAAATTCTGCACAAGAATCCATCACAAAAAAGCTGGAAAGTGGATGCTCTGTCCTTCAGCTGGAAAAACCTAGCAGTCTATGCCTTTCCCCCTCTGCCTTTGCTCTCCAGGGTATTACTAAAAGTCAGACAGGAAAAACCAAAAATGATTGATTGCTCCAGACTAGCCTCGCCAACACTGGTACCCGCTCCTGCTCAATATGTCACACTTTCCTCTGTGGTACCTGCATCAGACACCTTATCTACTGTCTCAGCAGAACTATCAAATTCTGCACACTCAGCTCCAAATTCTGAATCTTGCAGCATGGTTAATCAACTACTTTCACCAGTTACATCTCTCAGCAAACCTGTGATGGATGTCATTTTGGAGGCTAGAAGGCCTAGTACTAGAAAATCTTATGCTGACAAATGGAAAAGATTCTGTGCCTGGAACCAATCACAAGGAATAAGCACAGCAATGCCCAATATTCCTCAGATTCTGCAATATTTAACTGAGATGTTTCACAAGGGCCTATCTTTCTCTTCCATAAAAATCCATGCCTCTGCCATTTCAGCTCATTACAACACAGAGCCTCCCCTCTTTTCTCATCCCCTGCTAAAGCAGCATCTCAGAGGGGCCAAAAATGTAAGACCTCCCAGGAGAACTTCAACTCCGGCATGGGACCTCAATTTTGTGTTGGAAAAGCTCATCCTACCTCCTTTTGAGCCAGCTGCTACTGCAGACATAAAATTTCTCTCTTGAAAGACAGCTTTCTTTTAGCAGTCACTTCAGCTAGAAGGATTTCAGAACTACAGGCTCTCATGGTAGTGGAGCCTTTTATTATTTTCTACCCGGACAGGGTGTCTCTCGGGACCAATCCAACCTTTATGTCTAAAGCATCCAGTGTGGCTCGTAATCAGACCATTCATCTGCCAACTTTTTTCCCAAATCCACAGAACAAAGGGGAGCGGATTCTGCATTCATTGGATGTACACAGACAACTAAGATTCTACTTAAACAGGACAAAATCTCTAAGTAAATCTGAGCAACTACTGGTGGCATTTGCTGCAGGGGCAGACGGAAAGGCCATTTCAAAGCAGACTTTTTCAAAGTAGATAAGCCATTGTATTCATTTCTGTTACATGCATCATGGAAAACCTGTTCCCAAGGGGATCGGATCCCATTCCACCAGGGCTGCATCTACTTCTGCAGCCTTTCTTAGAGGGGTTCCTACCAGAGACATTCTAGAAGCTGCTACCTGGAGCTCAGTCATACGTTCACCAAGCATTACCATTTACCTCTTCTCTAAATCCAGAGCAGGCTTTGACACTGCTGTACTGCAAGGCCTTATAGCTGCTCCTCCTGCTGTATAATTCCATCCTCCCAACCATAGCTTTGGGATTCTACCCAAATGTAATGACCAACAGTGAAACACGAAGAACATAGTACAGTTGTGTACACTTACCATAAATGTAGATGTTAGAGTGTATTCACTGTTGCAGTCCTGGTTACCCACCCACCCGCCAGCCCCCTACTTTTCTCTTTTTATACCTCCTCTTTTTCCTACTATGCTTAAAAGCCTTTTTGTTGTACTTGCTTTTATTTGGAGGTATGTTTTTTGTGTTCTAAATTACATGTGTGTATATGTATGTATGTATGTATATATATATATATATATATATATATGTGTGTGTGTGTGTGTGTGTGTGTGTATATATATATATATATATATATATATATATATATATATATATATATATATATATATATATATATATATATATAATGTCTTGCTCCCTATTTGGGGAGGCACCTGACATCTGGGACAAGAAAAAACTGATGAAAATGGCGTCGGCTGCATGTTTTATACCCCTAACGTCATGGAAGAAGGGACAGCAACTGACGCAGGACCCAAGACATTGTTAATCGGGCTGACTGAGGGCAACCTGCCAGCAGATTACCCAAATGTAATGACTGCAACATTGAATACACTCGAACATCTGCATTTATGGTAAGTGTACACAACTGTACTTTCCTAAGGACCCTGGGCCTAATGGCAGCCACCATCCCCATGCTTCCACTGGGCAGAATGCACATGCAAAAGCTACAGTGGTATCGAAAAAAATGTTTGGTCTCGACACCAACATTCTCTAGAGCAAGAAATCGCTCTCCTGCCCTGCCTAAAGGCAGAAGTAATTTGGTGTATTCAAGTCCAGCTCAACCCAGGCCTTGCTCTGCAGCCTCCTCTCCCAACCCAGGTTATGCATACAGATGTTTCATTCTCAGGATGGGGAGCCACAATGGCATTCTACAGGGTCCTAGCAAAGTGGCACCCTTCCTTAAGGAACAAACACATCAACGTGAGGGAAATGACAGCAGTACTTGCACTGAAAACATTCAACCCTCTAATACTACCAGGTGTTCTCCAAGTAGACAACACCACAGTTATGTGGTACCTCAACAAGCAGGGGGGAAAAAAAGCCAACCCACCTCTACAGACTAACCTTACTGATATGGGACCTGTGCCTGCAGGCATCCTACATCCTCTCGCAGGACAATAAACAAACAGACCTTCTAAGCAGGACAGCCTCTCCACAGCACGAATGAATGTTGGACAGGAATGTCTTCCTAGACATTGTCCACCAGTGGGGCACTTCTCAAGTATACTTATTTGCCTCCTCCCAGAACAGACAACTGCTGACCTTCTGCTCAAAGACCTACTCCCCTCTAGCTTGGAGAGTAGACACTTTCAGCATTTCCTGGAAGGGAAGGTTTCTGTATGCCTTTCCTCCCTTCCCAGTAATTCAAAAAGTCATTCTGAGAATCAGGTGAGATGAACCAGAAATCTTGTTGGTGACTCCCTACTGGCCAAGGCAGCACTGGTTCCCCCTACTACTCAATCTAGCCAAGGGCAGTCACCACAAGTTACCCCACAAGGTGGACCACCTGACAGAACAAAAGGGAACCCTCATCCACCCACACTTGTAGATGACGTCACTGACACTGTGGGTAATAAGCATCTAATTCCCTTCAGGCACCACTACTCCGAGAACGTGCTTTCAGTCCTGAGGGAGGCCAGGAAATCTACTACAAGAAAATCATACTTGGCTAAATGGGAATGTTTTTTAAAATGGTGTCTGGACAAGGGCAGGGATCCATGCATAGCAGAACCCCCCCCCCCCCATGTTCTTGCTTATTTGTGTTAGCTAGTAAATGATGGACTGTCTTACTCTTCAGTGAAGGTTCATCTTTCAGCAATATCAGCCTGCCACTAGCACCTTCCCTACTAGCCAAGCTCGATGTGAAGCTATTTTTAAAAGGGGTTTTACACATCAGACCTCCAAGAAAGCACATCCCACCACCCTGGGACCTTAACGTTATTCTACAAAAACTAACTCAATCTCCATTTGAACCTGCTAGTGCAGCTACTCTGCAAATGTGCACATGGAAGACAGTACTGCTAGTGGCCATAACTTCAGCCAGAAGGGTGTCTAAATTACAGACCCTAATGGCCTGTTTCCCCCCCCCCGTACACTACCTTCCACAAGGACAGGGTAACACTAAGAACTAACCCTTCCTTCATGCCAAAGGTGGTCAACGATCTGTCCTTAAACCAATCTATTCATCTTCCCACCTTCTACCCCTCTCCTACCAATGATGGTGAGAGAGTACTCCACTCACTGGATGTACACAGAGAGCTAAGATTTTACCTCGACAAAACAAAATCCATTAGGAAATCCAGTCAATTCTGTTTTCTTCCACCCCAGGGCCCTGGGCAAGGCAGTCTCCAAACAAACCATCGCATGTTAGATTAGGAAAGCCATTTGCCTTTCTTACTCACACCATGGCAAAAAGCTCCCACAGGGAGTCAAACATCACTCCACCAGGGCAGTGGCATCCTCCAAAGCCTTTTTCAAAGGCTTGGACAACTTTTCTATTCTGAAAGCAGTCACACACTCCAACTTAGACAATGTTTCCCAAACAAGGGCAGGATTTCCCAGGGCAATCCTGCAGGGCTTTGTGGAATCAGCCTCTTCTACCTCCACCCTTCCTTCCAGCTAAGCTGTGGTACTCTCCCACACCACAAATACTGCAACATAGGAATAGAAGGACAGAATATTTATGTAAAAATCTTACCATAACCATAGATGTCCTTCTCTTCCATATTGCAGTATTTCTTCCCACCCACCCAACCCCCCCCTTATCCTTCTGTCTCTCAATCACTCATATCCTCAGGTCTGTTGGGGTCTACACCCTATCCTGTGACCTATGTAACTACATAATGGCTCCTTGACCCTATGACTGAGATCAGTGGTTACTCTTTTTGTTGGGCCTTCAAGTTTTGAGAACTGTGAGTGCAGACATCACATTTAAGGTCCCTCGTTTATGGCCGTAAGTGTGATGTCCCACGTAACTACAACAACCAAAGTGAAGCTTTTGTATAGGAGCCAACGTACGGATCGCCTGAGGCGGAAAATCCCAAACCAAGAATATTGTAACATGGAAGAGGAGGACATCTATGGTTATTGTATGGTTTTGCACAACTATGCTTTATCTTACACCAAGACAGGGCTTCCCTCAGAACTAATCCTTCTTTCATGCTCAAGGTGGTCACTGATGCTTCTCTAAACCAAGCCATTCATCTGCCTATATTCTTCCCCAACCATCAGAACAGAGGAGAAAGTATACTTCTTTCCTTGGATGTGCACAGGCAGCTCCACTTTTATCTGGACAGAACAAAAGCCTTGAGAAAATCTGACCAGCTGTTTATTACCTTTTCCCCTGGATCGGGGGGGGGGGGGCAGCTTCTAAACAGACTCTCTAAATGGATCGCCCACTGCATTTTTTTTTTTTTTTGTTGCAGCCATCATGAAAAAAGGTGTCCTGAAATGGTTAGGTGCATTCCACTAGGGCCACAGCTTCCTCTGCAGCCTTTCTGAAGGGGGTCCCTATTTAGGACGTCATGGAGGCAGCCACCTGGTCTTCTGTACATACTTTAAGAAAGCACTATCATTTGGAAAATCCTGCTCTAGACTTAGAACAGGCTGCCAAGTGTTAGTGCTTACCCCTTCTACCTCAATTACTTCTAATAAGGGAAGAGGGTCCAAGGGCAATACTTGATGGCACCAAACTGGCCCAGACAACACTAGTATCCTCTTCTCTTCAAGCTCACCAGTCAGAGCCCTTGGCAGTTACCTCAGAGGGTAGACCTCGTCCAATGCAGGGCATCCTCTCCTCTCCATAATCTTCTTCCTCCCCCAGTTCAGTTTTGGGTTTCTTCTCACAAGTTGCAGCAGTGAAACATGAAGAAAATATTACACTTGTAAATGTACACAATTGTACATGTTCAAGTGTATTCACTGTTGCAGTTGTCTTTCCTTCCCCTCCTGTCCCCTTAGACTACTAGGTAGCCTACTAATAACTAATCCATCCACCCTTGTGAAGTAGGATAACCATTGCAGTCCTTCATTTTCGTGGTACAAAGCCTGTTTTGAGGCTGTAATTGAAAAGTGACACACATGATCCTGATAGGTCATGGTTTCAGCTAATTTAGCAGGCATCCTAGGATGCTTTTGGGGCACATTGAGGATGCATTTTTGGCCTTAGTGAGCACTGTAAGGACCTACTCGCCTTTTAATAGTTGAAGGTGTATGTTAGTAGGTATTTCATGGAGGGAGGTGGGGGGGGTGAAGTTTGAGCTGAATTTGTCAGCCAGCAAATTCACTGTGGGCTCTGCTCAGTGAAGGTGGCGTCATTGACCACAAGTCTAGCACAATGATGTGTGTGCGCTGCCTTTGAGGTTTCAAACATAATTGTAGAAGGAATATTAATAATTGTACTCAGCTTGCACAACCAAAAACTTTAATGCAATAAAAATAACAAACATAAAGTAAGCGCTTTCACGACCACAAACTGTCGCTTCATCAGTCTGATGAAGCGACAGTTTGTGGTCGCGAAAGCACTTCATTTATTTTTAGTGCATTAAAGTTTTTGGTTGTGCAAGCTGAGTGCAATTATTTATATTTCTTATAGTTTTCTTCTTTTGTACTCAGCTGTACCCTTAAGTCGATTTTTTGCACCTCTAATCATTGTAGGCGGCCTTGTGGTTGCCTATAGCTTGTGAAGTTATTTTGACCTTATAATTGGCCTTTTGGACTTACAGTCCTCTTAGTTTTCTGTTTAGTTTAGAGGGCTCCTATCATTATGGGAGTTGCTCTTCCTGATTTTAGCCACGACTTTCTTCCTTCTGTTGTATATCATGTTAAGGTTAGGATTCCACCAGTGTGATTTGATTTTAGTTTATTTTGGGCTTGCTTCTAGTAGGTACCAGCAGCATCTATACAGCCATTTATATGGTTGTACAAGGGAGTTTGTAAACAATTCTGCATAGGTTGCTGTGAGCTCTGGATTGGGAGGGGCATTGAATTTTATTGCTTAATAGAGTGTAGTTTGTTTTGAACTAGTTTCTAGCTGCTGGGGTTTTCTGAAGTTACCAAGTTGATTTTTATTTCAAGGGAGACAACTTTGTTGTTCAGTCTCACCATTGAGGATGTGACACTTTGGGGGGAGGGTTGCAGCCCTTGCTCATAGTGGTGAGTACCAGGTCCATTATGTTTGAACCTCTGGTGGGTGTGCTCACTATCTGGTCAAATACAAAAAGCATATTACGATTGTGTAGTTAAGTTATAATTGTAGATGCAGTGTTGTCACTGTTGCAGTCCTGATTCCCTCCTGCCATCTGCACTACTTGTTCCTTCCCTGATGTTCATCATGCATACAGCTGCAGTCATAACAGATGGGTTTTCCTGCCGTCAGGCGGGTCCTCAGTCAGCCGAATTCCAAAGTCTAGGTCCGGCGTCGGTTGTCGTCGCTGTTTTTCCTGACGTCAGTGCGACAGGGTTATATAAGACACAGCCGACGCCATTTTCTTCAGTCTTTTTTGCCGCGCGGTGCCCGAAGCAGAAGCAGTTCGCAAGTGCCGGTCGGCCAGCTCCTGAAATTATGAAAATTTGGAAACCAAAGTCTTCTTTAAAGCTAAGTACCCCGTTGGGGAAACTTTTCTTGCCTCAGACCGATGTCAGACAAAGTTAACAATTGTATTTCTTGCTGGAAGCAAATACCGCATAAGGATTTCCATTCCCTCTGTATACCTTGTTTAGGCCCAGACCACAACGTCTCAGGCTGTCGCTTTTGTGCTACTTTCAATAAACGCACTATTAAGCGTCGGGCGGAGTTTGCCCAGCACTTTTTTGGTAAAGCTTTTGATTATAAAATGTCGTCGGAGACTCTGACTACCGTTTTGTCCAAAAAACGCAAGGACAAGACCGACACGCGAGGTCTACTGTCTCCACCGACACCACGCCAAAACCGGCTACACATGGTCCGGTTCTCAGCGAGGCGCCTACGCAGCCCCTGACTACCGACGACGCTTCTCTGGTGGTGTCTTCTGTAACCGAGACCGAAGGTGCCTCGGCCCATACCCAGACTACAGTTACCGAAGCCACTGTGAGTGTTGAGCCTCCTAATGTGGACAGGTCCACTTCCACCCATGGTGTCTTTAGACCCTCATCTTTCTTTTCCATAAAGGCCTTTACTAAGTCCAAATCAGCCATGCATCCCAAGAGGCCTGTTGCACAGGGCCCATCTCCAGGCCCCATGCCTAAAAAGCAGATGCTAAAAATGGCTGAGGATTTAATTACTCTTATCAGGGGTTCCCAACCCCCTCCGGACAAGAGACCCAGAGTGGAGGAAGATTCTCCCTCTTCTGACCAGGGCTCCATTATTTCAGAACATTCTGATGAAGAGCAACACTCGTACTCCCCTTTTGAAGATTCTGATGCAGAGCAGTCCATTCCTTCTGTATCTCCCCCAGAGGATTTTTCTTTTGGGGAAACCTTGCATACCTTGAGGGAACACCTCCATTGGGAAGGCCAAGACTTTTCTGATTCCAAGAAAAGACTTAGGGAATTTCTTTTGCTACCTCAGCACAGACCTCTGGCGATACCTCCTGTCTTGGACATACTTGATGATGTTTACTCAGAGGCTTGCCTTAATCTGGATTCCCTGCTTCCTGCCCCAGTCAAGCCTGATAGGTACTCCAGAGTTCCTAACTCTCACCAATTTCTTTACAAAAGCCATAATGCTGACCCTGAAACCATTTCTCAAGGCCCCAAGGGAATGAAGGCCTCTACTGCTAAGAATCCCCACTACCTTCCGAAAGAGAGTCTAGATCCTTAGAAAGGTGGGGGGAAAAAGGTATATACCTCGGCCACCCTAGCCATGAGGGCCTTAAATTGTCAGTTCCGTATGCTTAAATATCAGCAGTTTCTGTTATCACAGTTAAGGAATAAAATGTCACAATCTGAACAACCAGACTTGAAGGAGTTGCAGGATATGATGCATAGTACAGAACAAGTGGGTAAACACACCTTACAATGTGGCTATGATACTCTAGAGGCCTCAGGTAGAGCTGCTGTTACAGGATCAGTCATTCGTAGACATGCCTGGCTTTGGGAACAAACCTTGCCTGATCATGTTAAAGCTAAACTACTAGATGCTCCTTTACAAAAGGATGTATTATTTGGTACTAATGCTGAGGAGATACTACGGAAAATGGAAGAAAAAGCTAAATCTATGCAAACTGTCAAAGCTTTTCTACAGGTTCAACCACCACGTTTTAGCAGAAATTGGTCTTCAAAAACTGGTCCTTTCCAACCACGGACAAGCCCCAAAGAGGTAGATACGGGCGCACAAGGGGCAGAGGACAATCTCAAGGATCATATAGAGGCAGACGATGGCAAACTCCAGCACCAAGAGGTGGCGAAGACAGTGCACAACAATACAGGAAACAAACCCAATGACTTTCCCCTTTTCATGCCAAGCAAGTCTCAGCTGGCAGCACCCTTGGGAGGAAAGCTGGCATTATTTACAAGAAATTGGTATATCATTACAACAGACAAATGGATCCTGGACATTATAAACAGAGGCTACAGATTTCATTTTCACACTCTTCCAAAACTGAGAGGCATGCCGAACCTGCCACACAATCAAAGGGCAGAGGCTCAAATACAAATTTCAAAGCTCATGGACATGACAGCTATTCAAGAGGTACCTACTCACGAACAAGGTCAAGGTTTTTATTCCAGACTATTCGTGGTACCAAGGAAAGGAACCGACTGGAGACCCATTTTGGATTTATCCATCCTAAACACATTTCTACTCGCACCAAAATTCAAGATGCTCACCTTACAGCAGCTTCTTCCCATGCTGGGCAAGGAGTCTTGGCTGGTAACATTGGACCTCAAGGAGGTATACCTGCATGTCCCAATCAGACAAAGCTGCAGAAGATACCTCAGATTTCTTGCAGGTTCAATCCACTATCAATTCTCTGCATTGCCCTTTGGCTTATCTACTGCGCCCAGAGTATTCACGAAATGCCTGGCATCAGTAATTGCCTACTGCAGACTTCAAGGGATACAAATTTACCCTTATTTGGACGATTGCCTTATCCAAGTGGACAGCAAACGCATACTTCTGGAACATCTGGCTTATGTAACATGGTTATTGAATTCTCTGGGATACACAGTCAACAAAGAGAAATCCAGGCTAACACCATCTCAGAAAATAAATTTCCTGGGTGCCAACTTGGACACAAACACACAGATGGCCTATCTTACGCCAGAAAAACAGGGGCAACTTAGTACTTCAAAATACTAGCAAATTGTACCAGGCTAACTGCAAAGAAAATCCTGCAGGCTCTGGGCTTCATGGCATCTTGCATTCTTCTAATCCCATGTGCAAAGTTGCATATGAGGAAACTTCAATGGTACCTAAAAAACCTATGGTCTCAACACAGCCACAGTTTGGAAACAGTAATTCCAATAATCCCATGTTTGCAAAAAGAATTTCTATGGTGGGCCCAAGCATGCCAAACAAACACAGGTCTACCATTCTGCAAGCCTCAAGCAAATCAAGTCATCACAACAGACGCCTCAGACTACGCCTGGGGGGCACACATGACAGACAGGTGCATTCAGGGCAAATGGTCCCAAAAGGAAATGCTAGCAGTGGTAAATGCAGTTACAGCTTTCAAGGACCTCCTGCATCCAGGGCAATTATTGATAAGAACAGACAACACCACAGTAATGTGGTACATAAACAAGGAGGGACACATTCATACCCCCTGTGCAGGCTAGCCATGTCACTTTGGAACTTGGCTCTGGAATGGCAAATCGAACTTCAAGCACAGTACCTGCCAGGATTGGAAAACACGCTGGCAGACAATCTAAGCAGAAATATGACAGACCCACACGAATGGAAGTTGCATCCTCAAGTGTTTACAAAGATAATCCAAGCATGGGGAAGGCCAGACATAGATCTCTTTGCCTCCCACAGGAATCATCAATTGATAAAGTTCTGCTCAAGGACCTTCCATCCCAAGGCCTGGAGAGTGGACGCCCTTTCTTTCAGTTGGGCAGCACGGACAGTTTACGCCTTCCCACCTTTGCCTCTTCTGCCCAAGGTGCTCTTGAAAGCAAGAGCAGACAGACCGAAGATGATACTGATTGCTCCAGACTGGCCAAGACAACACTGGTACCCACTCCTGAGGAGCCTAACACATACTCCTCCCTGGACCCTACCTCTAATGCCTCTTCTACTGACTCAGCACAGCTACAAAACTCTTCACAGTCAGCTGAAAACACTCAATCTGGCTGCATGGAAAATTCCTTAACACCACACCAGACCCTACTCTCCAAAGAGGTGCAGGATGTCATTTTGGAGGCCAGAAGGCCATCTACTAGAAAGGCTTACTCCGCAAAATGGAAATGGTTTTGCGCTTGGAATGAGAAAAAAGGCCAGGATCCTAGAAAACTGAATTTGCCTCCGATATTACAGTATCTAGCTGCGCTGTTGAACAGTGGACTTTCTTTTTTCCTCCATCAAAATTCATGCCTCAGCCATTTCTGCAGAATACAACACTGATCCACCCTTATTCTCTTACCCACTCTTAAGACAGTTCCTCAGAGGGGCTAAGAATATAAGACCTCCAAGGAAACAACCAATACCA
Organism: Protopterus annectens; assembly: GCF_019279795.1. Lineage (NCBI taxonomy): Eukaryota > Metazoa > Chordata > Ceratodontiformes > Protopteridae > Protopterus > Protopterus annectens. The sequence continues at coordinate 1,411,242,518 of NC_056732.1, read as the reverse complement.
GCCTGGGATCCTAATTACATTCTAGAAAAATTAACATTGCCTCCCTTTGAACCAGCTGCCTCAACAGATTTGCAATATTTGTCCTGGAAAACAGCTTTCCTTCTGGCCATTACCTCAGCTCGTAGGGTTTCGGAACTACAAGCCCTCATGGCTGTGCAGCCCTTTCTCATCTTCCATCAGGACAGGGTTTCCCTATGAACCAACCCATCATTTATGCCTAAGGTGGTATCCAGGGTAGCTTTAAATCAGGCCATACACTTACCTACCTTTTACCCCAATCCTCAAAACAAAGGGGAAAGGCTGCTACATTCCTTAGACATCCATAGACAGCTACGTTACTATTTGGACAGAACAAAGCCTTTCAGGAAATCAGAACAACTCTTTGTGTCCTATGCTGTAGGAGCTCAAGGGAAGCCAATTTCCAAACAGACAATTTCGAAATGGATAGGCCACTGCATACGGTTTTGTTACTCCTTTCATGGTAAATCTGTACCTGCAGGCATCAGATCCCATTCCACAAGGGCCACAGCTACCTTTGCAGCCTTCCTCAGAGGAGTACCTACCAAAGATATTTTGGAGGCAGCCACTTGGAGTTCTGTGCATGCCTTCACTAAACACTACCACCTACCTTTATACTCCAAAACTAGAGCAGGCTTTGCTACTGCTGTGTTGCAGGGCATTCTGGCTCCTCCCAGTTCCACCTAGTGCCTACCACCCTGTGCGTAGCTTTGGGATTCTACCCATCTGTTATGACTGCAGCTGTATGCACGATGAACATAGTACAGTTTTGTACCTACCATAAATGTAGATGTTCGAGTGCTAATACAGCTGCAGTCCAGGTTTCCCTCCATCCTTCCCCTCTGGGTACAGACCTAGTGGCTAACTCATCATCTTACAACTTGATTGGGTTATCCTTCTATGGTGTATTTGCTTGCAACTACTGGTTTTTGATTATATTGTAATGCATGATTATATATTATATATATATATATATATATATATATATATATATATATATATATATATATATATATATATATATATATATATATATATATATTTATATATATATATATATATATATATATATATATATATATATATATATATATACATATTTTTATATATATTGCCTTCCTTCTGGGGGCACCTGACATCTGGGGCAAGAAAGACTGAAGAAAATGGCGTCGGTTGTGTCTTATATACCCCTGTCGCACTGACGTCAGGAAAGAAAGCGACGACAACTGACGCCGGACCTAGACTTTGGAATTCGGCCGACCGAAGACCCGCCTGACGGCAGGAGAACCCATCTGTTATGACTGCAGCTGTATTAGCACTCAAACATCTACATTTATGGTAGGTACAAAACTGTACTTTTCCTCATCTAGGCTCATCTTTCCTTCCTTTTCTTTCTTTGTCATCTTTGGGTATTTCAGGAGGGCAAGTTCTATTCAGGCCACAGTGTGTGACCCGGCCCCTGGGAAGTACCCTTTTTAGCGCTGAAGCCTTTTTTTTTTTTTGCTAAAATTTTTTTAAGAGGAGGTGAAAGAGAACCAAGGAAGACTGAACATATACCACCTATATGCCCAGCTGCATGAGGACATCCCAGGCAAGATGACCTCAGCCTAGCTGTGGGAATGAGGTTCAGCTTTAAAAGTCTGACTGGATGCCGGATCTCAACCTGTAGCACAGTTCCCTAAAGTTTGACTGCAACACTGGCAACACTTCTGCATCTAGAATTATGCTAAGTTGACTGCACAGATGTTCTTCGTGTTTAACTGTTACAGTCATCACATTTGGGTTATCTGTTTGCAGTAGCCCTCAGTCGGCCTGATTATCAAAGTCTTGGGTTCTGCGTCGGTTGCGGTCTCATCTTCCATGATGTCAGGTAGTCAGGGGTATAAAGCATGCAGCCAGCACCATTACATCAGTCTTTCTTGCCGTGCGGTGCCCGAAGCAGAAGCAGTTCGCAAGCGCCGGTCGGTCGACTCCTGAAATTTTCATTTTCGAATTTCAGAACCGAAGTCTTCAACTAAAACTAAGTACCCCGTTGGGGAATTTTTTTCTTGCTCTAAACCGATGTCAGTAAAAGTCAATAATTGCATTTCTTGTGGAAAGCAAATACCTCAAAGATTTTCATTCGTACTGTATTCCTTGCCTAGGCCCTGACCACGGTGTACCTCGCTGTCGGTTTTGTGCCTTATTTTAAGCAACAAACTATTCGTCGTTGGTATATATACGCTTCTAAATATTTTGGTACTCTGTTCAATTATCCAGATATGTCTTTGGTAAGCCATCCGATTACCGACATTCCAAAAAAATGCAAAGATAGACAGACAGGCCGCCTAGGTCCAAAGCTGCCGACGACGCTTCTCCTAAGCCAGTCGCCAGTTTGCCGGTACTCAGTGAGGTGCTTTCGCAGCCCCTGATACCCGCTACTTCAGATTCGTAGGCCTCTACTGAGACCCATTCTGTGTCCGGTATGCTGCGAGATGTTCAACTGTGGAATCTGTGGATGTCTCTACCTTGGATAGGTCTGGAGACGCTGTGCAGGCACCAGCTTTTGAGGGTGTATTCAGGCCTACTGACTTGCATATTAAACCAACGCCATCTTCTTCTCCAAGGCCTAAAACTCGAACCATGCCTAGAAAACTGATGCCCAGACCACAAGTCAGGCCTCTATGCCTAAAAAACAAATGATAAGAATGGCTGAAGACCTTATTACTTTAGTCAGGGGAAGCCAACCTTCCACCTTTAAGAGACCTAGGACTGAATTTGGTTATGATACTTCTGACCTGGATTCTGAAATTTGTTTCCTCTGATGACCAGGATTTACCCTTATCTACTTATGAGGATTCTGATGCAGAGGACTGTATTCCCTCTGCCCCCCAAGAGGATTTTTCTTTTGGTGAAACCTTGCATACTCTTAGGGAGCATTTTCGTTGGGAAAGTCAGGATTACTCTGAATCAAAAAAGAGGCTTAGGGATTTCTTGCTCCTGCCCCAGCACAGGCCTTTAGCTATCCCTCCTGTACTAGACATTGTTGATGATGCCTTTTCAGAATCCAGCTTGGCCCCTGACTCTCTACCTCCTGTTCCCAGAAAACCTGATAGATATTACAGGGTTCCTGACTCTCACAAGTTCCTTTTTAAAAATCCTGTGGATCCTGAGACATTTCAGAGGGACCCAAGGGCATTAAGCCTACAACTGCCAAAAATCCTACCTCCTCTGATAGAGACTCCAGGGCACTGGATAGTAAAAAAGTATACACTTCCGCAACCTTGGCCATTAAGGCCTTAAATTGCCAGTTTCAGATGTTAAAATATCAGCAACATAGTGGATTTCTTAAACAGAAAATGATGTTGATTCCTGATTGTGCTGAAAATAAGGATTTACAGGATTTAATGCATTTTGCTGAACAAGTTGGAAAACATACTTTATAGTGTGGTTTTGATTCGCTAGAGGCATCTTGCAGGGCTGCTGTCACTGGTGTGTACTTCGAAGGCATGCTTGGCTTAAGGAGCGATCTTTGCCAGATTATGGTAAAGCTAAATTGCTGGATGGTCCCTTAAATCAGGACCGCTTGTTTGGCTGCAAGTACAGCCTCCAAGATTTAATAGGCATTGGCCCTCTAAGAATTGGTCCTTTCCTACCTCTTCCAGGCCTTCTCAGTCCAAACCCAGAACCAGCAGAACACCCAGGCTTCAGTCCCAGGGTACACACAGGACTAAGCAGTGGGGGGCTCCCATTTCCAAATCAGGGAGTAGTAAGACTCCCCCTATGGTAAACTGTCTCAATAACTTAATTTTAAAACTTCCAAGCACTTCTCAACTGACTGCTCCTTTATGGGGAAAGATTGCTCTGCAGGCAAAAAACTGGGAACGCATTACCCAGGACAAATGGGTTTTAATTATAGTTTCCCTAGGATACATATTTCACTTCCACACGTTACCAGCCCAAAACGGTTGGCCAGATCTACCCCCCAGATCTGTGGGCAGAGGCTCAAAAACAAGTACTCTCTCTCTTAAGCATAAAGGCTTTTCAAACTGCACCAGAAGAGGAAAAGGGACAAGGTTTCTACTCAAGACTTTTCCTGGTACCCAGAAAAGACAACTCATGGCGTCCTTTCCTGGACCTTACTATCTTAAACACCTTTTTGGTGATTCCAAAATTCAAGATGCTAACTATGCTAGGCAAAGATGCCTGGTTGGCAACACTGGATTTAAAGGAAGCCTACCTGCACATCCCAGTCGGGGAATCTTGTAGAAGATACCTATGCTTTAAAGCAGGCTAGGCACGATCAGTTCTCTGCACTGCCCTTTGGCTTATCTACTGCACCCAGGGTATTCACAAAGTGCCTAGCTCCAGTCATTGCATTTTGCAGGCAAAGAAATATTCAAATATACCCATACCTGGATGATTGTCTAATTCAGGCAGAAAGCCAGGATATACATTTGAATCATCTGGCATTTGTACAGAAGGTGCTAACTTGTCTGGGGTATACCGTAAACGAAAAGAAATCACATCTGGTACCCTGTCAGCAAATTATATTCCTGGGAGCAAGCTTGAACGCAACTTCCCAGATGGTTTTCCTCACGCCAGGGAAACAAATTCATTTGACAACTTCAAACTAGTGGCCACAAAAACCCTGCTGTCTGCAAGACAAATACTGCAAGCTTTGGGGTTCATGGCCTCGTGCATTCTACTAATTCCATATGCAAGACTGCATATGAGGAAACTACAATGGTATCTACAAAGCCCATGGTGTCAACATTCCCACCATCTAGAAGCAATGATACCTGTCATACGTTACCTATGGTTAGAATTCCTTTTGTGGGCGGAGGCCTGCCACCAAAACAAGGGACTACCATTCACCCCTGCCACCCAAACCCTAACAACAGACGCATCAGACTATGCATGGGGAGGTGCACCTGACAGGGAAGTGCATTCAGGGCAAATGGGAACCCAAGTCAAATGCACCTGCATATCAATCAAAAAGAAATGTTAGCTGTACAAAATGCTCTGACAGCCTTCAAGGACCACATTCTTCCAGGACAGTTAATGGTAAAGACGGACAACACCACTGTCATGTACATAAACAAGCAGGGGGTACCCATTCTTTCCCCCTCTGCAGACTAGCCATGGCTCTGTAGAACACAGTCTTGAGCTACCAAGTGCATCTACAGGCTCAATTCCTGCCAGGAAAACTAAATACTCTTGCAGACGAACTAAGCAGTAATCTCATGGACCCACACAAGTGGAAACTGGAACCAAAGACTTTCAACATGTTGATAAACAAGTGGGGGAGCCCAGATATAGACCTGTTTGCCTCCTCTCAGAACTACCAGTTGGAGAAATTCTGCGAAAGGACTCCCCACAAACAAGCTTGGCAAATGGATGTTCTTCCTTCAGCTGGAAAAATCTATCAGTTTATGCCTTTCCTCCTCTGCCTCTCCTCTCCAAAGTACTACTAAAGATCAAACAGGACAAACCAAGGATGATACTAATTGCACCAGACTGGCCATTCCAGCACTGGTACCCCCTCTTGCACAGTGTGTCACAGCTAGTCCCATGGCACCTGCCTCAGACCCTTACCCTGCTGTCACAGTAGGAGAGCCAGATTTTGCAACCCCAGCTTCAAACCCTGAACCTGGCAGCCTGGCTAATTACCTAATATCTCTGTTACCATCCCTCAGTTAACAAGTGTTGGATGTCATTTTGGAGGCAAGGTGGCCTAGTAGTAGAAAATCTTATGCTGAAAAATATAAAATATTCTTTGCCTGGAGCCAAACTCAGGAGATGGCCACAGCAGCGCCCAATTTACCTCAGATTCTTCAATACTTAACTGAGATGCCTCACAAGGGCCTTTCCTTTTCCTCCATCAGAATTCACACCTAAACTTAAGACCACCTAGGAGAGCCCCAACTCCAGCCTGGGACCTTAACTTTGTATTGGAAAAGCTCAACTTTTCCTCGTTTTGAGCCAGCTGCAAGTGCAGAGTTAAAATTTCTTTCTTGGAAACAGCTTTCCTTTTAGTAATGACTTCAGCAAGAAGGGTATCTAAATTACAGGCCCTTATGGCAGTGGAGCCTTTCATCATCTTTCATGCGGACCTCCGGTCCAATCCCTCCTTCATGCTCAAGGTGGTATCCAGTGTGGCTCTTAATCAATCCTTTCATTTGCCAACCTTCTTTTCTAATCCACAGAACAAAGGGGAACGGATACTGCACTCCTTGTGTGTGCACAGACAACTTATATTTTACTTGGAGAGGACTAAACCTTAAAGGAAATCAAAACTGCTGCTGGTGGCATTGCTGCAGTGGCAGAGGGGACGGCTATTTCAAAGCAAACCATTCTAAATGGATAGGCCATTGCATTCATGTCTGGTATAAGCACCATGGAAAACCTATCCCACAGGGGCTGCATCTACCTCTACAGCCTTTCTCAGATGTGTCCCTACCAGAGACATCTAGAAGCTGCTACCTGGAGTTCTGTACATACTTTCATCAAGTATTACCATTTGCCAATGTTCTCTAAATCCAGAGCTGGCTTTGCCCCTGCAGTCTTGCAGGGTCTTATAGCTGGTCCTAATGCTGTCTAAATTCCTCCTCTCATCCTTAGATTTGGGAATCTAACCAAATGTGATGACTGCAATAGTGAAACATGAAGAACATAGTACAGTTGTGTACACTTACCATAAATGTAGATGTTCAAGTGTATTCATTGTTGCAGTCCTGGTTACCCTCCCTCCAGCCCCCTGACTTATTTTGGCTATACCTGTACTCTCCTTTACTATGCTTAAAAGCTTTTTGGTTTATTTGCTTTTTTGTTGGAGGTATAACCTCGTGTGTGTGTGTGTGTGTGTGTGTGTGTGTGTGTGTGTGTGTGTGTGTGTGTGTGTGTATATATATATATATATATATATATATATATATATCTATGTTTAATTGCTTCCCATTAGGGGGGCACCTGTCAACTGTGGCAAGAAAAACTGATGTAATGGTGTTGGCTGCATGGTTTATACCCTTGACTACCTGACGTCACGGAAGATGAGACAGCAACCGACACAGGACCCAAGACTTTGATAATTAGGCCGACTGAGGGCTACTGCAAGCAGATAACCCAAATGTGATGACTCCAACAGTGACTACACTCGAACATCTACATTTATGGTAAGTGTACACAACTGTACTTTCTGCTATGCCAATTTCTAAAGGTGGCAGATAAATGTATGTATTGTAGAAATCCCTTGTAAAGACTTGCACTCAGTGCTTGTTTTGCTTAGAGGTGTCTAGTACTGTCTGAATCGTGCCCAGAGCTGTTATGGCATCAGCCAGATCATACTTGAACACCCTGCTTAAAAATTGGAAAGTGCTCACACACGAATGCAAAAAAAATGTGCTCACACAAGAAGTGTCTCCAAGAGGCTGACAGCATATTGATATAATATCAAGATCTCCCTAGTTTGAAGAGCATTGGCCTCGGGGTGGGATTTTGCAGCCTTTGACTCTGGTGCTTTTTTGGACCGAGACCTGTCAGTGCCTCTCAAGAGGTTGCCATGCTCTTGGTGAAAAGCATGTCCTATGCTTTAGCTTTTTAGCACCTTGTCAGTCTAAATGCTTTTCTGCGGGCATCTAATTCTGCAGTTCAGGAATAAAACTGATCAGTGATATTAAACTTCAAAGGCTGTCACAAATACAAGAAGCAGCCTGAAGACATCCAGACCTTGGCATCCACCGTTTTCATTAATGATCAGCTAAGCAGTCCGTTCTCCCAAGAATTGATGACAGTGGCACATGACTTTTCTCCCACCCCCCATTAAGAACCATCAACAGAACAGTCTTCAATGTTGAGGGTCCACACAAAAAAGGAGGAAGGGACTTGTCCCCTTGAGAATTCCAAATCTTTGGATGGAGGCAGAACTGTTTTCTATGGGCTAGCTCCCCCCAATATGTTAGACAGTGATTTCACCTTATCCTCTGCTTCTCCATCAGAGGATTTCTCATTAGAGACTCCATCAGTAAGAGGAAGCATTTCTTCATGTGGGAAGCTAAGGGTTATTCTGATTCCCAGAAAAAAGAAGAGATATTGAGCTTACCAGTGCCAAAACTGTTAAGCATTCCTCCAGGTACTGTAGTCTTGGAGGATGCATTTGCTAGTGCATCTTTAGAGGTGAATTCCCATTCCCCAATCCCAGAAAGACTACCGGTTTGTACTACTTGCCAATCTTGCAGTTATGTCCATGGACTTCAGTAAGAGATCTGCTTGGGCTTCAGCTAAGAATACAATTCCCGATTACAAGAAAAGCAGAGTGCCCCACTGATTTGGGAAGAGAGGTTACACATGCCACCCTGGCCTTCCAGACTGTGAACTGCCAAACGTGCGTGTTAAAATTCCAAATGACCTGTCCTGTCTCAAGTTGATCGCAGAGCCATGTTAGATTGTGCTGAACTTCTACATTCTCACATCCGGGTTCGTAAACACTGTTATCAAACCTGACTGTGATGTACATACATCATGCATGGCGGCAGTAATGCGGCTTGTCACGAGGAGACATGCTTGGGTGAAGATGCAGCACATGTCAGAGTAAAACACAGCTGCTGATTGCCACATAAGAGGAGAAGCAGAGCAGATGTTTAAAAAGCTGAAGGAAAAGTGAAAGGCCATGCAGTTAGTGGATCATCTGTTTCACTCCCACCACTTGTAGTACAGATTACATGACTCAATGTTTGCCCTTCCACTGGAGGCAAGACAAAGGTAAGTAGCTTAAGAGGTAGAAAAATCAGCTTGTGGAAATGAAAATGGCAGGCTCATCAAATAGGGAAGCCTGGAGACCCTCAGGGCTAAGGTATCATAGCAGAAGGCTTGTGACTGGAGGAAGTTTCAGTCTCCCCTACTTTTCAAGTTCACCCAGACACTTGCTGCATACTCCTTAAGCATAGCCTGGAGGGCCCATACTGAGGCAACTAATGATTTCAAGGGACCTGAACCGAAACTGTGACTGTTTCAGATAGGTGGTGACAGTAATTTCTTAGCCCCAAAAGCCTTCACATAGACCTGATAGCCAGAGACCCTACAATATTCTCATGAAAAACACAATGATGTGGTACATCAACAAGCTTTTAGGGGTGGGGTGTTTTCTTACCTCTTGTGCAGACTGTCTTTGGAGGTTTGAAACTTAACTTATTCATTAGGGCTTGAATGTTTTGTTTCACTTCAGGAGAATATCTTGGTATCAAGGATACCCACACCTCCAGGTTAGTGGCACAGCACGATGCTTCAGAGATAATCGACATGCAACTAACAATGGACAAAACTGCTATTCAAATTATAGCTTGCTACAGATCACCCGCCATGTCCCAGGACCCCCTCTCCGCATTCCTGGAAACACTGGGAGACGCAAGGTCCTACCAAACACCCTGATATTGGGTGATTTCAATTACCCAAACATTAACTGGGAGAACTACTCAAATACAAACTCCCTTGCCCAACATTTCCTAAAATTTATAAACTCAAACGCAGTGGATCAGCTTGTCAACACCCCCACCAGAGGTGACAACATATTGGACCTGGTCATCACCAACATGGGCGACCGGTGTTCCACACTGGAGGTCAACCCCTCGCTGGTTAGATCTGACCATAAACTAATCACTCTGGATATCCACATTCTGCCACCCCCACCCCCCCAAGTCAAAGAAATCACCGTGAAAAACTTTTCAAAAGCAAACTTCACATTACTTAAGACTGAGGTGGGAGGTTTCAAAGCCCCCATGCTAAAAGATACAGCTGTCCAAGCTGTAAAATCCTTTACTAATGCACTCTACGGGCACTTACAAGAATGCATGGATCGTGCTATCCCAAACGAAGCCAAGACTCACTCCTCCAAGAAAAGGAAACCTGTCTTGTGGACCCCTGCCATAAACAAGCTATGCAATAGAAGGAGGAAACTAGTACAGAAAAGATTAAAATCCCAAGAAGGGAAAACATCCGTGCTCAGTATCCAGAAGAAACTCCGTTCCCTCATAAAATCATCCAAGGCTAGCTTCGAAATAAAAATTGCCATGGATTCCAAAGATTAACCACAAGGCATTCTTTAGCTATGTCAAAAATCTAAGTGGCAATTCTCAGATCTGCTTGGAGTTAGTGCAGAATGGCACAAAATACAGTGAACCGACTGATATAGCCAACATCCTAGCAGACAGTTTCAGTGCAAACTTCACCCCCCAAAAGGGCCCATAACTATACCAGAAGAATGTAGTGCCCCTGAAATCACAGAGACACTGGTTAAAACAGCCTTCTCCAAAGCCAAAAACACAGCATCAGTGGGACCAGATGGTGTTCCAGGCTGTCTCCTATACGAGTTCAAAGATGATCTAACCCCTCACCTAAACGCACTGTTTAAACTCAGCCTCTCCAAAGGCTACGTGCCCACAGAATGACGCACAGCAATGGTTATTCCGCTCCACAAAGGTGGAGCCATAACAGACCCCAGGAACTATCGCCCTATAAGCCTGATTAGCTTGGTCTGCAAAGTTATGGAGCGCATCATCATTGATCTCATTAACAGACACATTGGGAACCTCCAAACACTGGACCCTACCCAGTTCGGCTTTAAGAGCAGATCATGCCTCCTAAACCTGGTGGACTTCCTTGAGACACTTACCAAGGCTATAGGCGAGGGAAAGGTGGTCCACACAGCCTACCTAGACCTTGCAAAGGCCTTTAAACACAATTCCCCACTCAGGTATTAGACAAGCTCACCAGCCTAAATGTAAACCCCTACGTCACGAGATGGGTTGCCAACTGGCTCACGGATAGAACCCACATGGTAAGAGTTGTGGGAGCTAGGTCTGACTCTAAACCGGTTACAAGTGGCGTTCTCCAGGGCTCTGTCCTAGGACCCCTCCTGTTCAACATGTACTTCTCGGAGGTACAGGCAAGCACAGGAGGACTATGGCTGACCAAGTTTGCAGACGACTGCAAACTAGGGGCTATAATTGACACTCTGGCTGACACAGACATCTTCCAAAAGGGTCTCACTGAGACAGATACCTGGTGTCAAAACCATAGCCTCAAGCTAAATGCCAAAAAGTGCATAGTCATCCCCTTTGGGAAAAACAAAGTATCCACAAACTACCACATAGGTAGTAGTCCCCTAAATACGGAAGACGTAATAAGGGATCTGGGGACCCAAGTAGATGGTAACCTCTCCTTTGATAATCACATTGCCAAAGTGGTTAGAAAATCTTATGTGGCCCACCTAATCACAAAAGAGTTTGCATCCAGATCGAAAGAGGTCATTGGGCCCCTCTGCGCATCACTTATCAGACCCATCATAGAGTACAATGCCCCATTTGGGATGTACCTTACAAGACACCTGCAACAACTGGAAAGACCACAGAAGTACCTCACCAAGAGGATCACTGGCCTCAAGCAGATGCCCTTTGCAGCTCGACTGAAGAAACTCCAGCTGTAGTCTGTTGCATACCGCCTACTCGGAGGTGATCCTCTGCCTGACATACAAGGCCATGTCCAACCCAGAATCGATGGACATGCTCCACCTAAAGAAAACCATATCCCCTCAAGCCACACGCTCCAGGGATCTAAACCTCACCACAACAATAAATAGGGGGTGCTGGAGGGATAGATTCCTGTCTCAGAGACTTCCCATGCTTTGGAACAAGATTGCAGTCTGCATTAGGCAGAGCTCCTCGCTAACCCTCTTCAAGAGAAACCTTGACGAGTGGATGGGAAACAGAAATTTTACCCCAGGGATAACTTTAATGGCTCTGTTTGACAGAGGCACAGGGAACTAATCTAAGGGGGCAGCAAAAGCCAGCACATGGCAAGGCTTATAAATGCCTTCGGGCAGATAGCCTAGTACCATCCTATGAACCTATTTGAGCAAAATGGAAGGAACGGTCATGAATGGATGGGAAACAGGAATGTATTTCTGGATTTGGTCCACAGTTGGGGTTTTCCAGTAGCAAAAAGCTAATATTTTGCACCCATACACCCCAGGGCTTGCTTTCAATAATAACTTTCTCAAACAGTTGAGCAGGTTTGTTTCTGTATGCCTTCTTTATAACGTAGTATTGAAGGCAAAAGAGAAGAGGCTAAATGCACCTTTTTTTGCTGAGGCAGTGCAGGTTATCTGTCTTGCTGAATATGTTATGAGTGGAGCCTGCACTACTGTTCAGCATATAAACCTTTTGTCTTAAACTTACGGTTTACTGTTAACACTAGCATGAAGACTCTAAAGCAGACAAGTTAAGTCATTTTTGCACTCTTCCCTTTTAGCATGTGTTTTCCAGGAGTGTGCTTGTGATTCTAAGGGATGTTGGGAACCTAAGTGCAAAGAGGTCATACCTAGTAGAATTGTATTGATTCTTCCTTTGGTGCCAGAGAAGAGCTGTGGGCCGTAACTGATTTTCATTGCCCTTGGTCTTCAAGTGCCTGTCAGACTTCTACAGGTAGTGATGATCTTATGCGTCACTGAAAGTGCATGTATCAGCATTTTCTGCCTACTCTTGAGAATCCCCTCATTCTCTGTTTCCACTGAAACAGCCCTCCTAGAATGGTCCTGCACTTGAAGTTTCCTAAGAAAGTAATTGCCCAACCATGGGACCTAAAAACGTATTTTGGAAAAGCTCAAATTACCACCATTTGAGGCAGGAGCTGCAGCAGCACTCAAAATATTTAACTTGGATGATTGACTTCCTACTGGCCATGACACCTGTCAGAGTTGTGCACAAACAACACTTTTATCTTTACCAAGGGCAGGTTTAACCTCTTCACTAACCTGACCTTCATGTCCAACGTATTTCCAAAGTGTCTCTAAATCAAGCCATTAACTTCTGTGTGTCTACCATAACTCACAAATCAAGCAGATTATTTTGCACACCCTGGATGTGCAATTGAAATTTTATTTAGAAAGGACTTAATGCTTTCTTTTTTTTTGGCCAAGTGACGCCTTCAGCTATTTCTGCAGTTGTATCTTACTAATGCCTGTAGATGTCAAATATTGCTTGTTCATGTTTCATTAACGATTCCAAAACCATGCCAAGTTCAAAGTATTAAGATTTCATCTTAAAACTTGTATGGTGGCAAACAAAACTGTATTGATGTTTGACCTCTCTCTGATGCAGGTAAATTGATTTCTGTTGTTAATGTAACATTTTTTATATTGTCATAAATTTCATGGTTTGCTAAATATCTCAACAATCAAGTAGTGCAGACAGAATTGCTTAGCCTCATATGAAAGCCTTAAACTGGATAAAACTGATTACTGTGTGTAACTTGGATAGTTGCTGAGATATGTGACTTATAAAATCCAACTTAAGACCTAGAATGTAAAGAAAACTACCACTATAAAATAGTTTGTGCTGAAGAGCTTGCCATTTACACTTTAGTAATCCTTTTGGTTATAGAAATAAGAACATTTGTTTGAAATGTGAGAACATCATTTGATTCTATCAAAAAAAAAAAAAAAAGCTTAGGTTCTGCCCATTGAAAGTTAGAGTGGAAACTGTCAGCCTTACTGGAGGGAATGAATTAATGAAGTAAGAAAATGGGATCGTTTATCCCTAACCCTGGAAAGGGTGTGGAGGCCTGGTCTGCATCAAAGCCGACTCTCAAAATGGCTAGATAACTGCACTTTCTTTTGGTACTCTCTCAGCAAAACAGTAGCATGACATGTGAGGACAGACTCTACAAGACCAAACAGCAGCTACCACAGTCTTACTGAGAGGGATCAACACCAGGCCAACTTAAAAGAAGCTGTCTAGCCATTTGTCCACACCTTTTCCAATTACTTTAACTTGGAAGATGTATCTAGGGCCTAGGCAGGATTTACTATGGCCAGTCCTGCATGGACAGCTGCACCCCATGCCTTTTCAGGGCTGACCATCTACTGAACAGTAAGCTTTGGGAATCTGCCCCAAGGTTAGTAATATTGCAGCAGTGAACATTTAATACTTTGGACTTAGGTCAGTTTTGTAGGAACATATTGTATTTATAGACGTTTTTAGTTATAGTCAGTGTTGCACTGTTTACCTCCTTTGTCCTTTTTCTTTCCTGTATTTATACTACAGTTGGATTGAGTACCCAGTCATCCAACTGCACGAGGTGCCACCTCAGATTTACTTGATGCATTAAGATAGAACTTAGGGGGAAGTTCTCTTTAGTCGTCCACCTCTACAGTCATCTGCCGCCTGATTAGCTAATGATGTCCTTCAAGGATGCATCTGCAGTCATAACATATGGGTTGTCCTGCCTCAGGCAGCCCTTCGGTCGGCCGGATTCCAAAGTCTGGGTCTGGCCTCGGCTGATGTTGCACTTTCCCCGACGTCAGAGCTTCTGGGGTATAAAGGCATCAGCCGACGCCATTTTCCTCGGTCTTTCTTGCCGCGCGGTGCCCGAAGCAGAAGCTGTTCGCAAGTGCCGGTCGGTCAGATCCAGAGATTTCAGCTACCGAAGACTTCGAAAAAAGCTAAGTACGCCGTTGGGGACTCTTTCTTGCCTCAGCCGATGTCAGACAAAGTAAATAATTGTTTAACTTGTGGGAAACAAATACCTCATAAGGATTTCCATTCTTACTGCCTTCCTTGCTTAGGCCCAGACCACGACGTATCAGCTTGTTTAGCCTGTGCCTCCTTCAACCGACGGACTCTTAGACGTCGGTCGGAGTTTGCAGAAGAATTTTTCGGATCTGCTTTTGCATATAAAATGCCGTCGGAGACCCCGACTACGCATTTGGCCAAAAAACCGCAGGGAAAAGGACCGACACTCGCGGCCCGCGGTTTCGGCTGAAACCACGGCTAGGCCTACCGTGAGTGTCTCTGTTTCGGCTGAAACCGAGCCCTCGGTTCTTACTACGACAGAAACCATACCTCCGACAACCGAGGCCAGAGGCGCCCCGGCTGAGTCGGCTTCAGAAATCCCTACCGAAGCTAGCGCGCAAGATTTGTCCGACACCATTCCATTGGACATTTCTACACCTGCACGTGGGGCAGCTAGGCCCCCAGCTTCTATGTCTATTAAGGCATTCTCCAGGGCTAAAGCTGCCAAACTTTCAAAAGCTTTACCTGCCAAATCTACTTCTCAGAGGCCTTCCTCAAGTTCTCAGATTCTCAGTCTTGCTGAGGACCTTATATCCTTGATTAGGGGTTCCCAACCTCACCCAGACAGGGCCTCCCAACCTCCACCAAACAAAAGGCCTAGGACTGAACCCTCTGAACCTCTCTCCTCTGATTACTCCACGGATGGATCTGATTTGTCAGACCATCAGGCAGGGGCCTATTCTCCTTATGAGGATTCAGATGCTGAAGATTCTATTCCTTCGGCCTCCCCTCCTGAAGAATTTTCCTTTGGGGAGACCTTGCACTCTATGAAGGAACACTTTCAATGGCAGGGTCAGGATTTTTCTGATTCTAGAAAAAGACTAAGGACTTTTTTACATTTGCCCCAGCATAGGCCCTTAGCCATACCACCAGTGCTAACTGTAATTGATGATGTTAGTTCTGCACCTGATTCTCTTCCCCCGGCCCCTGCCAAACCTGACAGATATTACAGGGTCCCGGATTCTCACTTCCACCTGTATAAAGCCCATGCTGCAGACCCAGAAACTATTTCACAGGGCCCAAAAGGTGTTGCAGCTGCCACTGCCAAAAATCCCCTACCCTCTGAAAGAGAGTCTAGAGCATTAGAGAGATGGGGTAAAAAGGTTTATACATCTGCTACTCTTTCTGCCAGGGCATTAAACTGTCAATTCCATATGATACAGTACCAAGAATATTTGTTAGATCAGCTGAATAAGAAGCTTTCTTCTCCTGAACCTTTAGACCGTAAATCCCTTCAGGATTTGGTACACAACTCTCAGCAGGTCAGTAATCATTTCTTAAAATGTGGCTATGATGCACTGGAGGCTTCATTTAGATCAGCTATGACTGGGACAGTAATTCGTAGGCATGCCTGGCTAAAAGAGCAATCCCTGCCAGACCATGTCAAGGCTAAACTCCTAGATGCTCCAATGGAGAAACAAAGTTTATTTGGCTCCCCTGCACAGGAGATTCTAAAGAAAGTGGAAGAAAAAGCAAAATCTGTGCAAACAGTAAAGGAATTTCTGCAGGTCCAACCTCCGAGGTTCAGCAGAAACTGGCCTTCCAAGAATTGGTCCTTTCTGGACACCTCCAGAGCACAGAGGGGCAGAAATAGACGCCCTCGAGGCAGAGGTCAATCAAAGGGTGCCTATAGGGGCCGTCAGTGGCAGCCTGCCAACCAGAGGAGTAGTGCCACAGCTGCAACCACTACCACAGGACAGACACAATGACTTGACTCTGATTCCGCCTACCAGGGAACAACTGGAAGCTCCCTTGGGCGGAAAGCTGGCTTTATTCTCAAAAAACTGGCATTGCATTACAAAGGACACATGGACATTGCAAACAATAGACAAAGGATACAGGTTTCACTTCCACACTTTACCAAAAAGGAGCGGAATGCCAAACCTACCACCAAACCAGAAGCCAGAGGCTTTAAGACAAAACAAAAATTTACTTCAGATGAAAGCGATAGAAAGGGTACCATCTATGGAACAAGGCCAAGGATTTTACTCCAGACTCTTCCTTGTACCAAGAAAAGAAAACCAATGGAGGCCTATTCTCGACTTGTCCGCACTGAACACATATGTCTTTGTGCCAAAATTCAAAATGCTGACCCTACAGCAACTTCTTCCCATGTTGGGCAAGGAGTCTTGGCTGGTGACTCTAGATCTCAAGGAGGCATACCTGCACGTCCCTATCCGACCAGATTGCAGAAGACACCTCAGATTTCTTGCAGGATCAGAGCATTATCAATTCTCAGCATTACCCTTTGGCTTATCTACTGCGCCCGGAGTATTCACGAAATGCCTGGCATCAGTAATTGCACATTGCAGACTTCAGGGAATTCAAATCTACCCATACCTGGACGACTGCCTAATACAAGCGGGCAACAAGACAAAATTGATAAAGGATTTGGCCTATGTCATACACCTGCTACAGGCCTTGGGATACACAGTCAACATCCAAAAGTCAAGACTAGTGCCATCCCAAAGGATAACCTTTTGGGTGCGGATCTGGACACAATAACTCAGATGGCTTTTCTCACAGAAGAAAAACAAAAACAACTTCCAGATTACTTCATGACTTTGACAAGACAAGCTCGGCTTACTGCAAGGAAAGTCCTGCAGGCCCTGGGTTTCATGGCATCCTGCATAATCTTGATCCCACATGCCAGGCTGCATATGAGGAAACTACAATGGTACCTAAGGAATGTATGGTCTCAACACAGGCACAGTCTAGAAACCATGATACCAATCATTCCATGCCTTCAAAAGGAATTCCTGTGGTGGGCTCAGGCCTGCCAGTCCAACAGAGGGTTGCCTTTCAACAAACCAAAACCAAGGCAGACCATCACCACGGACGCCTCAGACCTAGGATGGGGAGCACACATGGAGGACAAATGTATCCAAGGCCTATGGCTTCAAGGACAGCTAAACTTGCACATAAACCAAAAGGAGATGCTGGCAGTGAAGCATGCAATCGAGGCATTCAAACCATTCCTCCAGCAAGGACATCTGCTGATAAGGACAGACAACACCACGGTCATGTGGTACATAAACAAACAGGGAGGCACGCATTCCTACCCTCTATGCCGGATGGCAATGGATCTGTGGAACCTAGGCCTGAATCTCAATATCCAGCTGCAGGCCATATTTGTACCAGGAAAAGAAAATTTACTAGCAGACAGCTTAAGCAGGACTACCACGGATGCTCACGAATGGATGCTGCATCCAGACATCTTCAAACTCATAACAAAGAAATGGGGATTGCCAGAGATAGATCAGTTTGCCTCCCTTCTCAACCACCAACTGAAGAAATTCTGCTCAAGGACATACCACCCACAAGCCTGGAGGGTGGACTGACTCTCTTTCAGCTGGAATGCACTAATAGTGTATGCATTCCCACCTCTCTCATTAATGTACAAGGTTCTACTGAAGATCAGGGAGGAACAGCCAAAGGTGATACTAATAGCTCCGGACTGGCCAAGACAACACTGGTATCCGCTACTGAGAAGCATGTCTCAGGCGAACTCATGATCTCTACCCCTATGGCCTCTTCTTCTAACGCAGAACAATTTCAAGACCCTGCATCCAAACTTGAAAACACAGCAACTAACTGCCTGGAAAATTGCTTAAAACCAAACCAAACTGTCTTATCTCAGAGGGTCAAGGACATTATCCTGGAGGCTCGCAGACCCTCCACAAGGAAGACATACTCAGCTATATGGAAGAGATTCCTCATTTGGAGCACATCAAAGGGCACAGATGTCACAGTGGCAAAACCTAGCACACATCCTAGAATACTTAGCAGAATTGTTCCACAATGGCCTGTCTTACTCTTCCATTAAGATTCATGCTTCAGCAATTTCAGCAGAATACAATATGGATCCTCCTATTTTCTCTCGCCCTCTACTCAGACAATTTTTGAGAGGGATCAAAAATGTTAAACCTCCAAGGAGACCCCCTCTGCCTGCATAGATCTCAATTTTGTGCTGGAAAAATTGACACTACCTCCTTTTGAACCAGCAGCATCAGCAGACTTACAGTTTTTATCTTGGAAAACTGCTTTCCTTCTGGCAATCACTTCAGCAAGAAGAGTATCCGAGTTACAGGCATTAATGGCAGTGCAGCCTTTCCTTATTTTTCACCAGGATAGAGTGTCTCTGAGAACCAATCCTACTTTCATGCCAAAGGTGGTATCCAGGGTATCCTTGAACCAAGCTATTCATTTGCCTACGTTCTTCCCTAACCCACAGAACAAAGGGGAAAAACTCTTGCACACCTTGGATATACACAGACAACTACGCTACTATCTGGACAGAACTAAAACCAGCAGAAAAACTGACCAACTTTTTGTAGCCTATGCAACTGGGGTTCAAGGAAAAGCAATTTCCAAGCAGACAATTTCAAAATGGATAGGAAATTGCATTCGCTTTTGCTACTCTTTTCATGGAAAGGCAGCTCCTGAAAATATCAGGCCTCATTCCACAAGGGCCACAGCCACCACTACAGCTTTCCTACGAGGGGTGGCTACCAAGGACATTTTAGAAGCTGCTACTTGGATCTCCGTGCATACATTTGCCCAGCATTATAATCTACCTTTATACTCCAGATCCCGAGCAGGCTTTGCAACTGCAGTTTTACAGGGGATCTTAACTACACCATCCTTATCTTAGTACCTCCTCCCCCAGTTTGGCTATGGTATTCTACCCATATGTTATGACTGCAGATGCATCCTTGAAGGACATAGTACAGTTTTGTACCTACCATAAATGTAGATGTCCGATAGGTATGCATCTGCAGTCAGGATTACCCACCCTCCTTCCCCTCTGTGGTATTCCTAGGGTGCTTACCCCTCTTTCAGCTAGCTGGGGGAATCTGTTATGGTGTATTTGTTTGTTTGTATATATGTATATATATATATATATATATATATATATATATATATATATATATATATATATATATTTTTTTTTTTGCTACTGTTTGGAACATTCTACATTTATCCAAATTTAGCCTTCCTAGAGGGCACCTGGCATCTGGGGCAAGAAACACTGAGGAAAATGGCGTCGGCTGATGCCTTTATACCCCCAGAAGCTCTTGACGTCGGGGAAAGTGCGACATCAGCCGAGGCCAGACCCAGACTTTGGAATCCGGCCGACCGAAGGGCTGCCTGAGGCAGGACAACCCATATGTTATGACTGCAGATGCATACCTATCGGACATCTACATTTATGGTAGGTACAAAACTTACTTTTTGACTTGTGCCAGACCACCTTCATTTATAGGGGCAAGAAAGAACTGAATATGGTGCTGGTGGACTTTCCTGTTATACTTCTGAGTGCTAACGTCCATGTGGGAAAGCACCCCAGTGGAAGGGTGGAAAAGCTCAAGGTACACTAATGCAACCATCACCATGCTTTTTTAGCATCAACAGTTAAGGCAAATTTGTATACAGTTGTACTTTTATTCTTGTTAAGAAATGAGCATGGAACTGCCAGCTTCATTGGTTTAGTGGGTTAAAGCTTTGACTGTCACCCAGGAGGGATCCGTGTTTGATTAGTGACATGTGGTTGTACCTGTCCAGGGGGGAAGGGGGTTGCAAGGAAGTGTAGGGGTTTCTTATGCCACAACTCATTGGAGAGCAGGCTGCAACTGGTAAAACGTTTAAAATGTATTTTCTGATTGTGCAATGTGTACGTCTGTTCCAGTAGAGTTTCCTGTGCATTTAGTTGTATAATCCAATATTTTTGCCTAACTGCAGCATACTCTTATTGCAGTCAGTTACATAACTCCAGCATTTTGCCTTCATGTATTGTACAGTGTGTATTGTGCTGACAGGAACAGCAATGTTAGCAGTTTCCATGGAATAAAATGGAGCTGTATGCCGACAGGACTGCTTTTGAAAGTTTGTGCTGAAAAGATCAAGTACTAAATTATGTCCAAGAACAGATATGTGACAATTAAAAGAACATGGCATGTGGCAAAATGAATGGATTCCATCTGCTTAGCTTCAGACAGGTTCTTTGACAAGAGCTTTGGATTCTTAGTTATGGAAAGGAGTTAATAACAGCTTGTTTTTTGATAGCTGCTTTACCATTAGTGAATTTAGCTATTTTTTAGGTTAGTATTAGAATGTATGTTTCAGTTTCTTGTTTATAGTCAAGTGCTCTTGTACCTATCTTGAAAGCTCCACAAGTGTATGAAACATCTGTTGCTTCCATTCATAACAGTTGATGCAGGTGTGTTTAATTGTCTTATAGCATATACTGTCCTGGCACTGTTTTATCAGTATCAGAAAAAGACTTAAAACTGGGTCCTTGTTCTGAGGAGACAAATGAGTAACAAGGATTTTTGTAGCGAAGACAAGAGAAACTTTACCAAGTCCATACAAGGCATGGCCGAAGGAGAGCACAAGAAGTTAAAATTCACACATCAACAGAAGCCCATAAACCTTAGTTAACCAGATCTAAAGGAACCTTTAAAATGAACCAGGTAAAGGATTTTGAAAAAAAGAGAGAGACGTGGCAACAAACAGAACTAATAACAATGAAAATGAACTTTGTAAGGCAACCGTGGAGAGGATAGTAAACAAGCATTTCCCAATAAAAAGCAAAAATGTGCATTGGCATAAAATGTAGCTTACCTGTAACAAAAATATTTAGTATCTAAAAAAAAATATCAGCATACAGACAGTTCAGCCTTTAACTGTTACAAAGAAATGTAAAGCTAATGAGATTTGTGTAGTGTCATCAGCAAATATGATTTAATGAAATGTGACTCAAGTTAAGCATGTCATGCTAAATAATGGACCGTTGCGTACAGGCAAAAAAGATAGCTAGAGTATGGTGCTATTTTGTTATCCAAAATCTTTGTAAAACTACTGGGGTGTAGCTGTGACATATTTAAAATTCTTGAGAAAAACAAATTTAGGAATTTTCTGTGATAGAGTAAATGAACTGGAAAATTGTCCAGTGATTGCTTAAAAAAAAAAAAACTTGCCACATACTGCCTGAAGAAATATGTTACTACTTATATATGTTTTGTGATGATACATGAGGTACTTCAAACTAAAGAAATTTCTAGAATTTAAATTGACATCATTATTGCCTTTTCAATGTATCTTATGGGCTGGTACAACTTTAATGAAGAAACGGTGTCTCCATCTCCATTAAGACATTACCAGAAAGAAAAAGCTGCACGAGTCTAGTTTTTTTCCTTGAAAGACAGGCAAACCAGTCTGAGGCAAAGCAGACTGCAGTCAGCCAGCTAAGCAAAATTTACTCAGGAAGTTAACTATTTTGCGAAGTATGAATTTGACCTGCAGTGCAATGGCTGTTACACAAGTGAAACTTCTTCGCTTCCCTATTTTCCCTCTTTTATCAGAAGTTCTATATGTAGCCAGTTGAGAGAAAGTGGAAATTGGTATGACTGCAGAATGAAACTACTGAAATTTCCAGTTTTATTTCAAGTTTATCAACAGAATAACTGTCATAAGATTCACTACTAAAAGAATGGCATCAGAGAGAAAATTGACTCTTAAGCATGCTTCACAATGACATGTAATGACCAGGGGTGTAGAAAGTTTTTTTTTTGTTATTTCACCTTAAGGTCCTACACAGCTGTCCCCCCTTACCCACTTGCAGTCATTCATGCTGATCCACTGCAAATGATGCCTCACCTCTAAGCCAGTACATGGCCATTTAATGCAAAATGAGTTAGCCCATGGATGCTCGTGTTTTACTGTTGCAGTCCTAACTGATGGGATTTTCTGCAATGCTCATCTGCCAGAGAATTTTCTTCTCCTCCTGAAGCTGGTAGATGCCCTGACTTGACATCAAGATGTCTGTGTACAAAGGGAGTCAGCCACTGCCATAACTTCAATTTATTATTGCTGTCTGAGCCTGAAGCAGAGTGCTAGTCAGTGCATCGGTTGGTCTGGACCAGAGAAAAAAGTTTAAAGCTAAGTACCCAGTTGGAGAGCTTTTCAAATGTCTCTTGACTAATGTCAGAGAAAGTTAATAACCATGTCCGCTGTGGCAAGCAAATACCACACCAAGACTTTCACTCTTTGTGTAACTTGTTTGAGCCCATGACATTTTAGCTAACTGTTTAATGGATCACCAGGGCCTTCATGTACTGTTTTGTCTGCCACTCAGGTTAAAGTTGATCTCCCTAGGTGTAAAAAGGAAAAGCGCCCAAGACTTTGGGTACTGAGCTGTACTCATTTGCTGCTAGCCAATCCCCATAGGCTTGTTATCAAAGGAGGTGAGGCACTTTTGCAGTCCTCTCAGATGACTGAGGTTGTGGTACTGGCCTCTATTGAGACCTATTTGGAGTCCAATATGCTACCAGGTCCTCTATCTTCCGCACAAGCAGAAGGGCTTAGCTCGTCAGTTGGGTACAGAGCTGCTTTGCAGTTTCCAGTTTCTGATGACCTCTCTTTAACTGATGAAGACGTGTTTAGAGTTTTTTGTCAGGCGACTGCCTTGATTCACCATCCCCAGGATCTGTTTAACTGTGTCCCATCCCTACTGTGGAAGTTGCCCTAAGGCTTCACATAAAAAGGCTGTATCCATCTTGCCCCAGCTGAAACGTTCTTGCTCCCACTCTCAGACCTATCAGCAGGACCTAGTTAGGTTGGCTGAGGATTTGGAAATCATAGTCTGATCCAGATGCTTTTCGGTCCTTGGTTCAGCCCCAGAATCATCTCCTTGTAAAAGAAAAGGGGATATCTCCTCCAGAAGTTTTCTGATTCCTTTGATTCTGCGGAGGAGGAGGATGAATCTGACTGAGGAAGGCTCATCTATTGCTTTCTACAGGGATTCAGATTCTGATGAATCTGTTCCTCCAGCCTCTCCCTCAAGGACATTTATTTTGGGGAGACCGTACATTCCCTAAGGGAGCGCATCACATGGGAAGCACAAGGTTATCTGCTGTCCCAGAAGAGTGTTGGGGAATTTCTAAAACTCCATAAGTATAAACTTCTTCCCGTTCCTCCAGTCTTAGAAGTGGTGCACAGTGTCTTACTTGATTCTTCCTTGCAGCCAGATTCACTTCCCCTTATGCCCCTCGAAAACCTGCCAGATTTTACAGGGTTCTGGATTCCCACAGACATATTTTCAAGAACCCTGTAGCAGACCCTGAAGTGGTGACGAAGAATCCTAAGGGAGATAAAGCCAGTACTTCTAAAATTCCATTGCCAGCTGACAAAGCAGAGCATTGAACAGGTTTGGAAAGAAGGTCTACACCTCTGCTACCCCATTCATGAGGGCTTTGAATTGCCACTTTCATATGGTGAAGTGTCAAGAAACCATTTTAGGTCAAGTGAAGCAAAAAACATTGGCCATTGAAAATAAGGCACGATGCTCTGCAAGCTTCCAGTAGGGTGGCTGCTGCAGGATCCATCTTTAGACGACATGCATGGCTGAGCGAATACACTCTTCCTACACATGTGAAGTCCAGTCTCTTGGATGCTCCTTTGGACAAAGATTAACCTCTTTGGCCCCAAGGTTAAAGCTGTACATAAGGTGGAGGATAAGGCCAAGTCCATGCAGAACGGTAAAGGGAATTCTTCAGGTTCAACCTTGTTTCTATTGCAGTTATCCTACCAAACACTGGTCCTTTCCAACCTCCAAGTTTAAGCCTAGACGTGAGACCTCGTAGGGAAAGGAGTCAAAGGCTGCACTACCATCCCAGACGGTGACAAGCAGACGCCAATAAGCCTGTTGGACCCCTCTAACAGGGATTCAGCAGGGAGCAGTCGTAACTTCCCTTTCCCCCTCTCATCCAGTCCCATTCTTTCCTCCTTACCCCCTCTCCTGGTAGGAGGATGGCTGTCCTACTGTTTAAAGAATTGGAGTCTCATAACCAGAGATCAGTGGGTATTAAAAAAAAAAAAATCATACAAAGAGGTTACAAACTCCACTTCAAATAGTTTCTAAATTTGATCAGGTTTCCCAGATATCTACCAATCCACAAATAAATGTCTTAAGTCAAATACAGCTTCTGTGCTGTCAAGGTTCTGTGGAAGCAGTACCAATCACATTACGAGGAAAAGGATTTTAGTCCAGGCTTTCCCTAGTCCCCAGAAAATAGGGTACCTAGAGGCCATTTCTAGACTGGTCAAGGTTCAGTAGATTCTTGCAGGTACCAAAATTCAGAATGCTTAACCCTTCATAAATTGCTACCCATGATCTCACCCAACGCTTACACAGTAACCTTGGATATAAAGGATGCATACCTCCACATTCACGTAGTAAAATCTCACAGGAGGTTCTTACTTCTCAGAGCAGGTGTGAAGCACTGTCAGATGTTCTTCGTGTTTCACTGTTGCAGTCATTACATTTGGGTAATCGGCTGGCAGGTTGCCCTCAGTCGGCCTGAGTAACAAAGTCTTGGGTCCTGCGTCAGTTGTTGTCTCCTCTTTCATGACGACAGGTCGTCAGGGGTATAAAACATGCAGCCGACGCCATTTTATTCAGTGTTTATTGCCGTGCGGTGCCCGAAGCAGAAGCAGTTCGCAAGTGCCAGTCGGACGACTCCTGAAATTTTCGCATTCGAGTTTCAGAACTGAAGTCTTCAAGTAAAGCTAAGTACACCGTTGGGGAAACTTTTTCTTGCTCCTTACCGATGTCAGTAAAAGTTAATAATTGCATTACTCGTGGGAAGCAAATAACTCATAAGGATTTTCATTTGTACTGTATTCCTTGCCTAGGCTCAGATCATAATGTGTCTTGCTGTCGGTTTTGTGCTAGATTAAACCAACGTACTATTAAGCGTCGGTATATTTTTGCTTCAGAATATTTTGGATCCAGATTTAATTACCCTGAAATGTCGTCTGTTAGCAATCCGACTACCGGAGTTCACAAAAAAAGCAAAGAAAAAGACAGACTGTCGTGGTCCAAAACCGACGGCAAAGCTTCTCCTAAGCCAGACGCCAGTACACAGTGAGGCTCTTTTGCAGCCCCTGATGCCCACTAATTTTGAGTCGCAGGCCTCTACCGAGACCCATGCTGAGTCCAGTATGCCGTGAGATTCTCAGAGTATTGAACCCGCGGATGTCTCTCTCTTGGATGGGTCCAGAAATGCTGAGCAGGCACCAGCTTCTGAGGGTGATGTCCTTCAAGAATGCAACAGAAGTCCTGACATATGGGTTGTCCTGCCTCAGGCAGCCCTTCGGTCGGCCAGATTCCAAAGTCGGGGTCCGGCGTCGGCCGATGTCGCCTCCTCCCCGATGTCAGAGCGGCTGGAGTATAAAGGCATCAGCCGACGCCATCTTCTTCAGTCTTTCTTGCCGCGCGGTGCCCGAAGCAGAAGCAGTTCGCAAGTGCCGGTCGGTCAGCTCTTGTGTTTTCAGTTACCGAAGTCATCTAAAAGCTAAGTACCCCGTTGGGGAACATTTTTTCTTGCCTCAGCCGATGTCAGAACAAATTGAGAAAGTTAATAATTGTTTGTCTTGTGGTAAACAAATACCTCATAAGGACTTCCATTCTTACTGCCTCCCTTGCCTGGGCCCAGACCACGACGTCTCGGCCTCTGCTGCCTGTGGTTGCTTTAGTAAGCGCACTCTCAGGCGCCGGGCAGAGTTTGCCGAAGACTTTTTTGGCGAATCTTTCGCTTACAGCATGCCGTCGGAACAACCGACAGCACAACCTACCAAAAAACGAAAGGACTTGGACCGACATCCTCGGCCCGCGTCTTCCACCGATATAACGCCTAAGCCCTCCGCGAGTGTTTCGGTCCTTTCGGAAGCGGTAATTCAACCGCTCCAGACCGACGACACCGCGTTAACTCATCCCTCGGTCTCGGAGACTACACCGGTGCCGGTTGATTTTCCTCCGGAAACCAAAGTTCTGGATCTACCCGACACCATTCCCGTGGACAAAGTTACCCCTGCACGTGGGGCAGCTAGGCCTCCTGTATCCATGTCAATCAAGGTCTTTGCACGTGCTAAAGCCGCCAGCCAGGCCAAGGCCCATCCTAAACCTACTTCTCAGGCCCCTTCTTCTGACAGACAAATCATGTCACTGGCTGCAGATCTAATCTCTCTTATCAGGGGGTCTCAGCCTCACCCAGACAGAGGTTCTCAGCCGCCTGCAGAAAAAAGGCCTAGAACTGAGCAGGCAGACAACCTCTCTTCAGATGAAGCCTCTGGGGATTCAGAGCATTCAGATACCCAGGAAGAATCCTTCCAGGCCTATGAGGACTCTGATGCTGAGGAATCTATTCCCTCTGCCTCTCCTCCAGAGGATTTTTCTTTCGGTGAAGTCCTCCACTCCATGAGGGAACATTTTAAGTGGCAGGGTCAGGAATTTTCTGATTCTAGGAAAAGGCTACGTACGTTCCTTAAGTTACCCCAGCACAGACCTTTAGCTATCCCTCCTGTTTTCGATGTCCTGGATGATGTTTTCTCCGACTCCAGTGCTTCCCCTGATTCTCTCCCTCCTGCTCCTGTCAAGCCAGGCAGATATTACAGGGTCCCTGACACTCAAAAAAGATAGCCTCTCCTGAGCCTATAGATAGAAAGGCATTGCAGGATTTGGTTCATAATACCCAGCAGGTTAGTAATCATTTTCTACAGTGTGGTTATGATGCATTGGAGGCTTCATGTAGGGCAGCTATGACAGGGGCAGTTATCCGTAGACATGCTTGGTTGAAAGAACAGCCACTGCCAGATCATGTTAAAGTAAAGCTCCTGGACGCACCTCTGGATAAACAGAAGCTTTTTGGTACTAATGCTCAGGATGTGTTGAAATCTATTGAGGAGAAGGCAAAATCAGTGCAGACAGTAAAGGATTTCCTCCAGGTTCAGCCACCAAGGTTCAGCAGGAATTGGCCTTCAAAGAATTGGTCCTTTCCAGACTCTGACAAGTTTCAAAGGGGAAAGAACAGGCGTGCACGAGGTAGAGGGCAATACCGAGGCTCCTACAGGGGCGCCAATGGCAACCACAAAATCAGAGAAGTGGCACAGGTAGTTCACCTGCACCACAGGGACAATCACAATGACTTACCTTTCACTCCACCTACCAAGGCTCAAAGAGAAGCACCTCTAGGCGGAAAATTATCTCTATTCTCAAAAAACTGGCACATTATAACAAAGGACAATTGGATTCTGGACATAATAGACAGAGGTTACAGGTTCCACTTCCATACCTTACCAACAGGACAAGGCATGCCAAACCTGCCACAAAATCAAAGGGCAGAGGCACTCATAGAAGTCTCAAAGCTGTTACAAATAAAAGCAATAGAGAAGGTTCCTCCTCAGGAACGAGGCCAGGGATTTTATTCAAGACTGTTCCTTGTTCCAAGAAAAGAAAAACAATGGAGGCCTATATTGGACTTGTCCGTTCTAAATACTTTTCTCATGGTGCCAAAATTCAAGATGCTAACGTTACAGCAACTTCTTCCCATGCTGGGCAAGGGATCTTGGCTGGTTACTCTGGACCTCAAGGAGGCATACCTGCATGTCCCTATCAGACACAGTTGCAGAAGATACCTCAGATTTCTTGCAGGAACAGAGCACTATCAATTCTCAGCATTGCCGTTTGGCTTATCTACTGCGCCCAGAGTATTCACGAAATGCCTGGCATCAGTAGTGGCACATTGCAGACTCCAGGGGATTCAAATATACCCTTACCTGGACGACTGCCTAATACAAGCAGACAGCAAACAGACCTGATAAAACACTTGGATTACGTCATTCAATTGCTGCAGGCTTTGGGATACATGGTCAACATTCAAAAATCAAGATTACTGCCATCCCAAAAGATTATTTTTCTAGGAGCAAAACTGGACACACAGCTACAAATGGCTTTCCTCACAGAGGAGAAACAAGAGCATTTAACAGCTTACTTCAAAGGCCTAGCAAAATTAAAACACCTGACCGCAAGGAAGACCCTGCAGGCCCTGGGGTTCATGGCATCTTGCATTCTTCTAATCCCTCTGGCAAGACTACACATGAGAAAGCTGCAATGGTACCTAAAAAGCTTGTGGTCGCAACACAGCCACAACCTAGAAGACATAATACCACTCATACCATGCCTGCAAAGGGAATTTTTGTGGTGGGCTCAAGCAAGTCACTTAAACGAAGGCATGCTTTTCAACAAACCTCCAACAAGTCAAACTATTACAACAGACGCCTCAGACCATGGATGGGGGGTGCACATGGACGGCAGATGCATTCAAGGGCAATGGACTCCCATGGAGATGCATCAGCACATCAATCAAAAAGAGATGTTGGCAGTGGTACATGCAATAGAAGCCTTTGGAAAATCTCTTCAGCAAGGTCATCTGCTAATAAAGACAGACAACACCACTGTCATGTGGTACATAAACAAACAAGGGGGCACTCATTCCTACCCCCTCTGCAAACTAACAATGATTCTTTGGGAAAAGTCCCTGAAACTGAACATCTGCTTGCAATCCCAGTTTGTTCCGGGCAAGGACAATGTTCTGGCAGACAGGTTGAGCAGAAATTTCTTGGATCCACATGAATGGATGCTACACCCACGCATTTTCTCACAAATAGCATCTGCATGGGGAAGACCAGACATAGTCCTCTTTGCATCTCATTTCAATCATCACCTGGAAAGGTTCTGCACAAGGATACACCATCCTCTAGCTTGGAGAACGGATGCTCTTTCCTTCAGCTGGAATGCTCTAACAATTTATGCATTCCCTCCTCTACCTTTGCTCACCAAGGTGTTACTGAAGATCAAGGCAGAACAACCAAGAGGAATCTTGATAGCTCCAGACTGGCCAAGACAACACTGGTATCCACTACTACTGAGCATAACTCACACCAAACCGTGGCCCTTACCTCAATGGCCTCTGCTCCTGACTCAACACAGTTGCAAGACTGTTCATCAGAACCTGCAAACCTTACAGCTGACAGCTTGGAGAGTTCCATTACTCAGACCCATGACTCCCTCTCCGAAAAAGTTCAGGAAATTTTGCTGGAGGCACGCAGACCTTCCACCAGAAAAACCTATTCGGCGAAATGGAAGAGATTCACCATCTGGAATGTCAACAAGGGCCAGGATGCATCACTGATGAACATACCTCAGATATTAGAATACTTGGCAGAAATGTTTCACAGTGGCCTCTCATACTCTTCCATCAAAATCCACGCTTAAGCTATCTCAGCACATTACAACTGTGATCCACCTGTGTTTTCGCATCCCTTGCTAAGACGCCTTCTAAGAGGCATAAAGAATATCAAACCTCCAAGGAAGCTACCAATTCCTGCATGGGACCTCAATTACGTCTTGGAAAAATTAACTCTTCCTCCTTTTGAACCAGCAGCACCTTCAGAAATGCAATTCCTCTCTTGGAAAACGGTTTTCCTGTTGGCAGTCACCTCAGCAAGAAGA
Source organism: Protopterus annectens (assembly GCF_019279795.1). NCBI lineage: Eukaryota > Metazoa > Chordata > Ceratodontiformes > Protopteridae > Protopterus > Protopterus annectens. The sequence goes on along the minus strand of NC_056732.1, from coordinate 1,411,212,545 downwards.
GTCTCTGAGATACAGGCCCTCATGGCAGTTCCTCCTTTTCTCATCTTTCATCAGGACAGAGTTTCCCTTAGGACCAATCCTTCATTCATGCCCAAGGTAATATCCAGAGTGTCTCTAAACCAAGCAATTCACCTGCCTACTTTCTTTCCTAACCCTCAAAAAAAAGGGGAAAATCTGCTGCATACTTTAGACATTCACAGACAACTACGCTACTACTTGGACAGAACAAAGTCCACCAGGAAGTCTGACCAACTGTTTGTAGCCTATGCTGCTGGAGTGCAAGGAAAAGCAGTCACCAAACAAACTATCTCAAAATGGATTGGACACTGCATCAGATTCTGTTATTCTTTTCATGGAAAAAGTGTGCCAGCTAATTAGACCACACTCCACTAGAGCTATGGCCACATCCACAGCTTTTCTAAGAGGAGTGGCTACAAAAGATATTCTAGAGGCTGCTACATGGAGCTCCGTGCATACATTTACCAAACACTACAACCTGTCATTATACTCCAGATTCCGAGCAGGCTTTGCTTCGGCAGTCCTGCAGGGCCTTCTAGCTACACCATCTCTTGTTTAGTCCTACCACCCCCAAGCTTGGCTATGGTATTCAACCCATATGTCAGGACTGCAGTTGCATTCTTGAAGGACATAGTACAGTTTTGTACCTACCATAAATGTAGATGTCCGATAGATATGCAACTGCAGTCAGGTTTTCCCTCCCTCCTACCCCTCTGTTTTTCCCCTTTTGGGTCCTTTCTCCCCTTGCCTATCAGCTGGGGATATATATTATGGTGTATCTGTTTATTACTGTTGTGCATGTCTGGTTTTATCTGTTTATCCATTCACAAAATTTAGCCTTCCTTGTGGAGGGCACCTGGCATCTGGGGCAAGAAACACTGAAGAAGATGGTGTCGGCTGATGCCTTTATACTCCAGCCGCTCTGACGTCGGGGAGGAGGTGACATCGGCCGACGCCGAACCCAGACTTTGGAATCTGGCCGACCGAATGGCTGCCTGAGGCAGGACAACCAAAATGTCAGGACTGCAGTTGCATATCTATCGGACATCTACATTTATGGTAGGTACAAAACTGTACTTTTTCAGGCCTCAACATTTTTATATAAAACCAACGCCAGCTGCAAAAACAAGATCAAAAACATCTAAGTAAAAAACTGACGCATGAGCCACATGCTCAGGCCCCTATGCCTAAAAAACAGATGATAAAAATGGCTGAGGACATAATTACCTTGATCAGGGGATCCCAACGCCCCCTGCTAAGAGGCCTAGGCAAGACACTGATTATGAATCTTCAGATCAGGTTTCCATTTCTTCTGATTAAGAATTTTCTGTTCCACCCTATGAGGATTCAGATGCAGAAGAATCCATCCCATCTGCATCTCCTCCTGAGGATTATTCTTTTGGAGAAACCTTGCATACTTTATGGGAGCATTTTCATTGGGAGAGTCAGGATTTCTCTGAATCAAAAAAGAGGCTTAGGGATTTCCTTCTTCCTCAGCATAGGCCTTTGACAATACCTCCTGTATTAGACATTGTTGATGTATTTTCGGAATCAAGCATGTCTCCTGATTCCCTACCTCCAGTTCCCAGTAAGCCAGAAAGATATTACAGGGTTCCTGGCTCCCACAAATTTCTATTCAAAAATCCTGCTGCTGATCCTGAGACGGTCTCACGGGGTCTCAAAAGTGTAAAGACCTCTACAGCCAAAAATCCTACCCCTTTCTGATAGAGATTCCAGGGCGCGGGATAGATGGGGAAAGAAGGTTTATACGTCTGCTTCCTTGGCAGTTAGGGCCTTAAACTGCCAATTTCATATGCTTAAATATCAACAGCATGTTATGGGCTTATTGAAACAGAAAATTATGTTGATTTCTGATTGTGTGGAAAATAAAGAATAACAGGAATTATTGCATGCAGCAGAACAGGTTGGAAAACATACTTTGCAGTGTGGGTTTGATTCCTTGGAGGCCTCTTGCAGAGCTGCAGTTACTGGATCTGTGATTAGAAGGCATGCCTGGCTCAAGGAGCAAAATCTGCCTGATCATGTTAAAGCTAAATTGTTGGATGCCCCTTTATAGCATGATACTCTGTTTGGTAATAAGGCAGAAGAGGTTTTAAAGAAAATGACAGACAAAGCTAAATCTATGCAAACTGTAAATGATTTCTTAGCCACCCAGGTTCAGTAGGCACTGGCCTACTAAAAATTGGTCCTTTCCTGTGTCCAACAGAGCCTCTCAAGGCAAATTCAGACACTCAAAAGGCTCTAGATACCAATCACAGGGTTCTTACAGGTCAAAGCAATGGGGTGCCTCCACCTCCAAATCTGGAGGAAACAAAGCACAACCCTACAGTAAGCAGTCTCGATGACTTCCCTCTACCTTCACAAAGCACTTATCTTTTGGCAGCCCCCTTGGGGGGGGAATTAGCACTTCATGCTCAATATTGGCAGTTAATTACCCAGGGCAAGTGGGTATTAAACATAGTATTCCAGGGGTACAGATTTAATTTCCATACTTTGCCAATTCCAAACGGTTGGCCAGATCTGCCACAAAATCAGTGGGCAGAGGCTCAGAAACAAGTTGCGTCCCCCATGGATAATGGGGGCTATTCAACCAGTACCAGAACAGGAAAAAGGACAAGTTTTTTATTCAAGACTTTTTCTGGCACCCAGAAAAGACAATGCCTGGCGTCCAATACTGGACTTATCGATTTTGAACATGTTCTTGGACATTCCAAAATTCAAAATGCTGACTTTACAACTGCTAGTGCCTATGCTAGGCAGGAATGCTTGGTTAGTAACTCTAGACTTAAGAGGCATACCTGCATATGCCAATAAGGGAATCGTGCAGAAGATACCTCCGCTTCAAGGCAGGTTTTTTGCATTACCAATTCTCTGCACTGCCCTTTGGCTTATCTACTACGCCCAGGGTCTTTACAAAGTGCCTGGCACCAGTAATTGCATTTTGCAGGCAAAGAAGCATACACATTTATCCTTACTTGGACGACTGTCTCATTCAAGCAGAGAACAAGGACATTCTTCAACGTCTGGCATTTGTAAAAAGGCTTCTAACATGCCTAGGGTACACAGTAAACGAAAAGAAATCCCAACTGGTACCCTCTCAAATAATTACATTCCTGTGTGCAAGCTTAAATACAACTGCCCAGATGGCTTACCTTACGCCAGACAAGCAAAGGCAACTAACAACATACTTCAAACAGATGGCAACAAAAACCCAATTATCTGCAAGACAAATTCTGCAGGCTTTGGGGCTCATGGCATCCTGCAGTCTACTAATTCCATATACAAGACTGCATATGAGGAAACTTCAATGGTACCTAAAATGTTTATGGAGTCAACATTGTCACAGTCTGGAAACAGTGATTCCTCTCATTCCCTGCCTACAACAGGAGTTTCTTTGGTGGGCAGAGACATGTCACCAAAACAAGGGGCTGTCATTCACTCTACCCCCTGCCACCCAAACCCTAACTACAAATGCATCAGACTGTGCTTGGGGGACCCACCTGGCGGGGAGATGCATTCAGGGCATATGGAGCCCAAAACAACTGCATCTGCGTAGCAACCAGAAATAGATGTTAGCTGTTCAGAATGCTCTGACAGCCTTCAAGGACTTACTTCATCCAGGACAACTATTGATAAAGACGGACAACACCACGGTTATGTGGTACATAAACAAGCAGGGGGGTACACATTCCTACCCCCTTTGCAGACTAGCCATGGCATTGTAGAACACAGCTTTGACTTACCAATTACATCTTCAAGCTCAATTCCTGCCAGGAAAACAAAATACTCTGGCAGACCTAAGCAGAAATCTTATGGACTAGCATGAGTGGAAACTGGATCCACAAATCTTCCACATGGTAACACAGAAATGGGGAGCCCAGACATAGATCTATTTGCCTCTCCCCAAAATTATCAACTGGACAAATTCTGCACAAGAACTTATCACAGACAAGCATGGAAAGTGGATGCCCTATCCTTCATCTGGAAAAAACTATCAGTCTATGCCTTTCCCCCTCTGCCTCTTCTCTCCAAAGTCTTAATAAAGGTCAGACAGGAAAAACCAAAAATGATCCTGATTGCTCCGGATTGGCCTCGCCAGCACTGGTACCCAATTCTAAGGAATATGTCTCAACTCCCTCCTTGGTACTTGCCCTCAAATACCTTATCTTCTGTCTCAGCAGAACAATCAAATTATGCACACTCAGCTCCAAACTCTGAACCTTGCAGCATGGCTGATCATTTAATTATTGAAACACCTTTCAGTAAATCTGTGATGGATGTCATTTTGGAAGCCAGAAGGCCTAGTACTAGGAAATCTTATGCTGATAGATGGAAGAGATTCTGTTCTTGGAATCAAGCACAAGAAACGGACTCAGCAAAACCAAATATCCCTTAGATTTTACAATACTTGACTGAGATGCTTGACAAGGGCCTATCTTTTTCTTCAGTAAAAATCCATGCGTCTGCCATCTTGGCTCATTACAACACGGAGCCTCCCCTCTTTTCTCATCCTCTGCTAAAACAGTATTTTAGCGGGGCAAAAAATTTAAGGCCTCCCAGAAGATCACTAACTCCTGCATAGGACTTCAATTTTGTGCTGGAAAAACTCACCCTGCCTCCTTTTGAACCTGCAGCTACTGCGGATATAAAATGTTTATCTTGGGAAAACAGCTTTCTTCTTGGCAATCACTTCAGCAAGAAGGGTTTCAGAACTGCAGGCTCTCATGGCTGTGGAGCCTTTTTATTACATTTTACCCGGACAGGGTGTCCCTCAGGACCAATCCTTCCTTTATGCCTAAGGTGGTATCCAGTGTGGCTCTTAACCAAACAATTCACCTGCCAACATTTTACCCAAATCCGCAGAACAAGGGGGAGCAGATTCTGCATTCATTGGACATACACAGACAACTAAGATTCTTCTTAAACAGGACCAAATCTCTCAAAGTCTGAGCAGCTACTGGTGGCATTTGCTTCAGGATCAGAGGGGAAGGCTATATCAAAGCAGACTATATCTAAGTGGATAAGCCACTGCATTCGTTTCTGCTATTTGCACCATGGTAAACCTATGCCCAAGGGAATCCGGTCACATTCCACCATGGCTGCCTCTACCTCAGCAGCCTTTCTCAGAGGAGTTCCAACCAAAGACATTCTAGAAGCTGCTACTTGGAGCTTTGTTCATACCTTCACAAAGCATTATCATTTGCCTCTCTTCTCCAAATCCAGGGCAGGCTTTGCCACTGCAGTTCTGCAGGGCCTTATAGCCGCTCCTAATGCTATTTAGTTCCATCTTCCCATCCATAGCTTTCGGATTCTACCCAAAAGTAATGGCTGCAACAGTGAAACACTAAGAACATAGTACATATGTTCATCGTGTTACACTGCTGCAGTCATTACACTTGGGTTATCCTGCCATCAGGCGGTCCCACAGTCAGCCAGAGTTCCAAAGTCTTGGTCTGGCGTCGGTTGCCGTCTCTTCTTCCCTGACATCAGTGCGCCAGGGGTATATAAGATGCATCCGACGCCATTTTCTTCACTCTTTCTTGCCGCACGGTGCCCGAAGCAAAAGCAATTCGCAAGTGCCGGTCGGCCGACTCCTGAGATTTTCGAAGTCGAATTTCGGATCCGAAGTCTTCAATGAAGTACCCCGTTGGGGAAACTTTTTTCTTGCCTCAGACTGATGTCAGAAAAAGTTAATAATTGTATTTCTTGTGGGAAGCAAATACCTCATAAGGACTTCCACTCTTACTGTATTCCATGCCTAGGCCCTGATCACGACGTCACTAGTTGTCGGTTTTGTGCTAGATTTAACAAACGCACTATAAAGCGACGTTTTGATTTTGCTTTGCAGTACTTTGGCCGAAGGTTCAATTATACAATGCTGTCGGAACAACCGATGACCGCAATTCATAAAAAACGCAAAGACAAGGATAAAGACAAGCATCCGAGGTCCAAAACCGACGAAGCCTCTTCTAGGCCAGTCGCCGGTTCTCAGTGAGGCGCTTTCGCAGCCCCTGACACCCGCTACCTCAGAGCCACAGGCCGCCTCCGACTCCCACGTGGAGACAACTAGGCGTCTGGAAACTCAAGGTATTGGGCCTACGGAAACTAATCCCTCAGATGGGTCCGGAGCCGCTGAGCAGGCATCGGCTTCTGAGGGTGTTTTCAGACCTTCACAACTTACCATTAAAGCAACAGCCAAGACACAAACACCATTAAAGACAAAGAAGTAAGTACAGCATTCTCCAGGACAGTCCTCCATGCCTAAGAAACAGATGCTCAAAATGGCCGAAGACCTCATTACTTTAAGCAGGAGTTTCCATCCCCCTCCTGAGAAAAGGCCTAGGCAGGAATACAGACTGATTCCTCTGATCAGGTTTCCATTTCCTCTGATTCCTGTTCAGACTAGGGATACTCTCTACCACCCTATGAGGACTCTGATGCTGAAGAATCTATCCCTTCAGCCTCTCCTCCTGAGGATTACTCTTTTGGGGAAACTTTACATACCATGAGGGAGCATTTCCATTGGGAAAGTCAGGATTATTCAGAATCCAAGAAAAGGCTCAGGGACTTCCTTTTATTACCTCAGCACAGGCCCCTTGCTATTCTGCCTGTGTTAGATATCGTGGATGATGTGTTCTCTGAATCCAGCTTATCTCCTGATTCTTTGCCCCCTGCTCCAGCCAAGCCAGATAGGTATTAGAGTCCCTGACTCTCACAAGTTTCTTTATAAAAACCCTTCTGCTGACCCAGAAATCATTTCCCAGGGTCCCAAAGGGATTAAGGCTTCCATTGCAAAAATTCCAGTCCCCTCTGACAGAGATTCTAGAGCATTGGATAGATAGGGGAAGAAAGTTTACACTTCTGCAACTTTAGCAGCAAGGGCTTTAAATTGCCAGTTTCACATCCTTAAGTACCAACAGTATTTAATGGCTCAGTTAAAACAGAAAATGCTTACAAGCTCAGAAGCTCCTGACTATAAAGAAATGCAGGATTTATTGCATGCTGTTGAACAGGTGGGAAAACATACTCTGCAGTGTGGTTTTGATTCTTTAGAGGCTTCTTGTAGAGCCGCAGTTACCGGTTCTGTGATTCGTAGACATGCTTGGTTAAAAGAACAGAGTTTACCTGACCATGTTAAGGCAAAATTATTGGATGCTCTTTTACAGCATGATACCTTGTTTGATGTTAAGACAGAGGAGGTGTTAAAGAAAATGGAGGATAAAGTTAAATCTATGCAAACAGTCAAAGATTTCTTACAGGTACAGCCACCTCGATTTAGCAGAAATTGGCCTACAAAGAATTGGTCCTTTCCAGTTTCAGACAGGCCACAGAGAGGCAGATACAGACGCCCAAGAGGCAGATCTCAACCCCAAGGCTCTTACAGACAACGACAGTGGGGTACCTCAACCCCAAAAGGAGGTGAGGACAAGTCTCAACCTTACAGGAAACCGTCTCGATGACTGCCCCCTTCGTATGCCAAGCACTTCCCTTTTGGCAGCCCCCTTAGGGGGGAAACTAGCACTTTTATCTCAAAATTGGCAAACAATCACCCAAGACAATGGGTTCTGAATGTTGTGTCTCAAGGATACAGGTTCCACTTTCACACTTTACCAAGGCTAAAGGGAATGCCAAACCTGCCACAAAATCAATGGGCAGAGGCTCAAAAACAAATTTCAGCCCTCATGGACATGAGAGCTATTCAAAACGTACCACAGAAAGGAACAAGGACAAGGATTTTACTCAAGACTCTTCCTGGTCCCCAGATAGGACAAAGCCTGGAGACCCATACTAGACCTTTCAACTCTAAATACTTACCTGGATGTTCCAAAATTCAAAATGTTGACGCTGCAGCAGCTTCTTCCCATGCTGGGCAAGAAGTTTTGGCTTGTTATTATGGTCCTCAAAGAGGCATACCTGCAATGTCCCTATCAGACAAGATTGCAGAAGATACCTCAGATTCAAAGCGGGTACAATGCACTACCAATTCTCTGCACTGCCCTTTGGCTTATCTACTGTGCCCAGGGTCTTTGCAAAGTGCCTGGCACCAGTAATTGCATTTTGCAGACAAAAAGGAATTCAAATATATTCATACCTGGACGACTGTCTCATTCAAGCAGAGAAAAAGGACATTCTTCTAAAGCATCAGGCGTTTGTAAAAAGGCTACTAATTTCTATGGGGTACACAGTAAACGAAAAGAAGTCAAAACTGGTGCCCTCACAACAGATAATATTCCTGGGTGCCAGCTTGGATACAATGGCCCAGATGACTTATCTCAAGCCAGACAAACAAGGACAACTGACTCAATATTTTCAATTACTGGCAAAAAAGTCCCATCTCCCTGCAAGAAGAATTCTGCAGGCCCTGGGATTCATGGCATCCTTCAAACTACTAATTCCATATGCCAGACTGCATATGAGGAAATTACAATGGTACTTAAAAAGTGTTTGGACTCCACACACTCACAGTTTAGAAACAGTAATACCAATGATTCCCTGCCTACAACAGGAGTTTCGATGGTGGGCACAGGCATGTCACCTCAACAAGGGTCAGCCTTTCACTCTACCCACAGCCAGGCAGACTCTAACAACAGATGCTTCGGATTACTCCTGGGGAGCACACATGGCAGGAAAATGTATTCAGGGCAAGTGGACCACAGACCAAATGCATCTTCACATCAATCAAAAAGAGATGTTGGCTGTTCAGATTGCCCTAACAGCTTTCAAGGACCTTCTGCATCCAGGACAGTTATTAAAGACAGACAACACCACAGTAATGTGGTACATAAACAAGGAAGGGGGCACTCATTCTTATCCCCTATGCAGGCAAGCCATGACCTTGTGGAACACAGCTCTAACTTATCAAGTTCATCTGCAAGCACAATTCCTGCCAGGAAAGAAAAATACTCTGGCAGACTATCTCAGCAGAAATATCATGGACCCTCACGAATGGAAATTGAATCCACAAATCTTCAGCATGGTAACGCAAAAATGGGGGTGTCCAGACATAAATCTTTTGCCTCCCCACTGAATTGCCAACTACAAAAATTCTGCACAAGGTCTTATCATACACAAGCATGGAAAGTGGATGCTCTTTCGTTCAGCTGGAAAAGCCTAAAAGTTTATGCCTTCCCACCACTGCCTTTCCTTTCAAAGGTACTCCTAAAAGCCAGACAAGAAAAAACACAGATGATCCTGATTGCTCCAGACTGGCCACGCCAGCACTGGCACCCAGTCTTAAAGAACTTAGCTCAAGGCCCACCATGAATTTTGCCTCAAATTTCACACCACCTGACTCAACAAAACAATCAGATCCTGCATGGTCAGCTCAAAACCCTAAACCTGGCTGCATGGCAGATTCATTAGTCAAACAGGCAACACCTCTCTCCGAAGCTGTTATGGATGTCATTTTGGAGGCCAGGAGGCCTAGCACCAGGAAATCTTACTCAGAAAAATGGAAGAGATTCTGTGCCTGGAACCAGGCTCAAAGCCTTGACCCTCTTGTCCCAAACATTCCTCATATTTTACAATACTTAACTGAGATGCTGGACAAAGGCCTATCCTTCTCATCAATTAAGATCCACGCCTCTGCCATTTCAGCTCATTACAACACGGATCCTCCTTTAGTCTCTCATCCCTTGCTAAAGCAGTACCTCAGAGGGGCTAAAAACATAAGACCACCCCGGAGAGCACCAACGTGGGACCTCAATTTTGTTTTGGAAAAACTGACCTTGCCACCTTTTGAGCCAGCCAATACAGCCGATCTAAAATTTTTATCATGGAAAACAGCTCTGCCCCTGGCAGTAACTTCAGCACGAAGAGTCTCAGAGCTACAGGCATTAATGGCAGTGGAACCTTTTATAATATTTCATCAGGACAGCGTTTCTGTAAGGACAAACCCTACCTTCATGCCAAAGGTGGTATCTAGTGTGGCTCTTAACCAAACCATCCATTTGCCAACTTTCTATCCAAACCCCCAGAATAAAGGGGAGAAACTTCTGCACTCTTTGGACATACACAGGCAGCTACGCTTCTACTTGGACAAAACAAAAACTTTCAGGAAAACTGAGCAACTATTTGTAGCATATGCTGCAGGATCACAGGGCAAGGCTATCTCAAAGCAGACTGTTTCCAAATGGATAGGACACTGTATTCGTTACTGCTACACACAGCATGGAAAATCAGTCCCTAATAACATTAGGCCACATTCTACCAGAGCAACAGCCACTTCAACAGCCTTTCTCAGAGGAGTACCAGCCAAGGAAATTTTGGAGGCTGCAACTTGGAGTTCAGTGCACACCTTTACCAAGCATTACCACTTGACTCTATACTCTAAATCCAGAGCAGGATTTGCCACTGCAGTTCTGCAGGGCCTCATAGCCAATCCTAACTCTTTATAGACCAGCCACCCAACCTTAGCTTTGGGATTCTACCCAAGTGTAATGACTGCAGCAGTGTAACACGATGAACATAGTACAGTTTTGTACCTACCATAAATGTAGATGTTCAAGTGTTCACACTGCTGCAGTCCAGGTTACCCTCCCTCCATCCCCTCTGTCCTAGCTGGACTTAACTATACCTTTCTATCCTATACAACCTTTGTGGTGTATTTGCTTGTAACTGAAGGTATTTTTATTGTTTATGCATCTTTTATTAGCAATATGTATTGCCTACCTACTTTGGGGCACCTGACATCTGGGGCAAGAAAAACTGAAGAAAATGGCATTGGATGCATCTTATATACCCCTGGCACACTGATGTCAGGGAAGAAGTGACAGCAACCGATGCCGGACCAAGACTTTGGAACTCTGGCCGACTGCGGGACCACCTGACGGCAGGATAACCCAAGTGTAATGAATGCAGCAGTGTGAACAGTCGAACATCTACATTTGTGGTAGGTACAAAACTGTACTTTGTGTACACTTAACATAAATGTAGATGTTTGAGTGTATTCACTGTTGCAGTCCAGTTTAGCCACCCGCCATCCCCCTTTTCTATAACTTCTCTTTCCTTCACTATACTCTAAAGCCTTTGTGGTGTATTTGCTTTTAGATGAAGGTAAAGTTTATGTTGCTAAAAGTGCATTTATATATTGCTGTTTATTTTTTGATATATATATATATATATATATATATACACACACGCACACACATATATTTTTTTTTTTTTTTTTGCATCTGGGGCAAGAAAAACTGATGTAATGGCGTTGGCTGCATGTTTTATACCCCTGACGTCATGGAAGAGGAGACAGCAACCGACACAGGACCCAAGACTTTGTTATTCAGGCTTCTTCTCATGTACTACTTCACAACCAGAGTTCCTCAGAGCTGTAGGTTACATGGCTTCTTGCATCTTCATGATCCCCATGGCCAGACTACATATGAGGAAGTAGTGGCACCTCAGAAATGTGTGATGATGACAACTTACAGACTCAGGGCAGATGGGACTCAGTGCAAGCATATCAACTTAAAAGAACTGGTGGTAGTCCAGAAAGGTCTGATTGCCTTCAAAGACCATTGGAAGCCAGAAGTACTCTTAGTGAAGAGAGAACACCACAATGATGTGGTACATAAACTAGTGGGGAAGGGGGGGTACTCGCACCTAATCTCTTTGTCGCCTAGCCATGGACCTCTGAGAAACAGCAAACTCCTTAAGTCTGCACATCATAGCACAGTACCTACCAGGACAAAACCAGTCAGCTGGTGGATGACTTAAGCAGGAGCCTGTCAGACCCTCTCAAGTGGCAACTGCATGAGGAAGTTTTTCTCAGCATAGCCAGAAAAAGATGTGTGCCAGAAATAGACCTTTTTGCCACCCAAGAAAGTGCTCACTTGAAAATGTTTTGTCAGGGACCAAATTAAGGAATGCAGATGCCTTCTTCCCTTAGGCCTATTCCTGTATGCCCCCCATTCCCTTGCTTCCCAGGGTACTGCTGAAAATAAAGGAAGAAAGGCCAAAGGACATTCTGATAGCCCCAGATTGACCAAGACAGCATTGGTATCGTGTAATGCTTAATCTAAGCAAGAAAAAAAAAACAGCTGTTGCCTCCATGAGTGGACCTATTAATACAAAAGAAAGGCACCATCATACACCCTAGTCTGAACGCACACAGACTCTCAGATTGGCAAGTTGGATGCTACGTTGACCCCCTGGAGGGGACCACTTCTCGACAACAGGCCCTGGACAGTCTAAAATATGCCAGGAGACCTAGCACAAGAAAATCTGCTTTGCTTAATGGAAAAGATTTGGTGCAGACACAAGGGACATCGCTCTCTTCAAGCTCCGATACCTTTGCTCCTTTCATACTTACCAGAGCTGTTTGACAAAAGACTTTCTTATTCCTCTATTAAAACACACACTTCAATTTCAGCTTATCTACTTGCTCAACCCCCCCCCCCCTCACTTCTCTCCCATCCTCTCATGAAATGGTTCCTGAGAGGGATTATTCACATTTGACCCCTGAGGAAACTCCCATTCCTTCATGGAATCTGTCACCCTCCCACCTTTGGAGCCTGCTGCTTCTGCAGGTGTCGCATTTCATGACCTGGAAGACAGCCTTCTTGCTAGCCATTACTTCAGCCAGAAGTGGTTAGAGAGATCTGTTTAAACCAAACCATCCACTTGCCCACCTTCTTCCCTAACCCTCAAAATTAGGGGGAAAGAATGCTCCATACATTGTATGTTCCTAGGTACTTACATTATTACCTGGACTAAACAAAATATGTCAGGAAGTCTGACTAGCTTTTTGTTGCCTTTGCCTGCAGCTCTGAGGTGAGACCATTTTCTAAAACATCTCCAAATGGATCTCGCACTGTCTTGTTTTGCTACAAATGTCATGGGAAGAAGTCACCAGACTGAGGTGTCTCTTCACTTCGCAAGGGCTACTGCTGCATCTACAGCCTTTCTTAAAGTGGTGGCCACTAAGGACAGTTTGGAAGCTGCCACTTGGTCCTCTGTGCATACCTTCACCAAACATTATCACCTTCCAGCCTTCTCCAGGTTCAGAGCAGGGTTTACCACTGCCATCTTGCAGGGCATTCTTTCCTCTCAAACTTTCCATCCACCCTCCTTTCAGCTTTAAATCATTCCCATGGGTCACGACTGCAGTGAAACATGAACATTGTACAGTTGTGTAGAATTACCATAAATGTAGATGTTCGTGTAGTCACTGTTGCAGTATTCTTTCCCTCCCTCTTATCCTATGAGTTTGGATGGAGTCATTCTCCTCTCCAGTTCTAGGTGCTCCTAGTTCTTGTGTACGTACTGTTTCTGCGGATTAGGCCTTTAATCTTAGGGTCTGGTTTGGCGGGCTCCTGTATGTAGGGGGCAGGAAAGTACTGGAGTTATGATGCTGGCTGACTCCCTTTATACCCAGACATTTTTGTCGGTCAGGGCATCCACAGGCTTCAGGAGGAGGAGAAAATTCTGGTAGCCAGGCTGGCCAAGGGCTTCCACAGGAGGAAATCCCACCAGTTAGGACTGCAACAGTAAATACACTTTAACAGCTACATATATGGTAAAGGTACACAACTGTACTTTGTGTACTTAATCCCTGTACAGTGCTGTCATGCACCTTTCTGTTTGGGATGTTATAAAACAACTCCTTTCAATAAGCATTGCAATTTAAAAAACATGTGACGCATATGTACCATATCAAGTCAGCTAGTCCTACAGAAGTCCTGTCTTTATACCAGTTCTCAAATGTAAAGCACAGGAGGTTTGTACTATGACTAGTATGGTTAGCTGCTTGGTGCTCTGGTTTTCCTTTGTAATGATGCAAGTAATGTAAACCATTTGCACCCCCCCCCAATCCGTTCTTATCCAAGCTTAGCAAACTTAAGCATACAATAACACACACACACTTATTTTTTTATCCTTCCATTCAAACCTAGAGGACATATGTCTCCACTGTCCCTGAAATTTCCCTCATGCTTTTGTCCTGTCACTAGTAAAATTTTTGATCAGTGAGGATTAATTTTTTTGCATTTATTTACCAGGGTAAAGTACTAATCTCCATGGACATTTTTTGGACTCAACCCAGGAGTGCTGACTGATTAAGTGACTTGCTCAGTCACACAGGCAGTGGTGGCTGAAGGAATCTAACCTTGCATTCCTGGACCACAGGAAACAGCTCATTAATCCTCTATGCCAACTGCCAGACCAATTGCCAGTCAGTAATGCCAGACATAGATAAGTACTATTAGTTTTTAATTAGTGGATATTGATGCAAAAACTGCTCTGTTACATTGCTAAATGAATTAGAGTAATTCTTGCAAAATCATACCTTATCTTGGTACCATTTCCAACTCTCATTACTTTGTATTTTGTCATAAGTAAAATGTCAGATATGTTAGAGGAACTTCTGCTGATAAGGTTATATTGTAATCAGTGGTGTCAACCAGTACATCATACCATCGCCAGGTAGGGTTGCTGCCTTTCGTTGTGGCTAAAAACCAGACCAAGGCTACACCCTCTCACCTCCCTTCTCCAGACTTACTTTCATCCCATTTTGTGATGTTATTGTCGCATCAGATGAGGGGGAACACCCTCTTTTTCCTGTTAGTGATGCCTTCTTTCTGTCAATTTACTATTTTTACAAAAAAGTATAGTATATCTGCCAATTTAACAAACTGTGTCTGTTTTTTTCTTTTTTTCTTTTTTTTTTTTTGAAACAGAATACTGGAGTTTCTGCAGTGTTTTTTTGGACTACTGGACAATCGGTTTGATTTCCAGATAGTCTTGGGGGTGGGGGGGGCAGGTGGAAACTCTTATAGTCAAGCCCCAAACTGTGAAATATTTGCTCTTACTACTGTGGTGAACTGTTTGGTGCACTGCCTTTGGTTCACTTAATGTTAACCTAGATCATTTGAAGCAAACTGCCCCAACCACTCCCAAGTCCAAGCATACATTAAGTATGTCATATACCATAACATTTTCTGTTGTGTAAACCACCCACTCAAACCTTGAAGGGGCATCAGCTACTGGTCCCACACCAGACTGCAATAATCAGTGTCATTGTCTTAGTACACCACCTTGTTTCCAGGCCCCAAAGCACCGTATTTAAATTTTCTTTCAACACAGTAGACTTGCAAACATTTACTCAACTACTGAAATGCTGTGGGCTTGGTTCACTTAATATTAACACTGTAAAACATTTGCAGCAAACTGCCACTGGTCAGTACAGTTCAAAAACACATTATACAAACATGCATTAAGTATGCTATAGTAAAAGCCTCATGCACACATTATTACTCGTTTATTAAAATACAACACACAGATGCAGCACAATAAAAAGACTCCTGCAGGAAGTTTAACTGGTCAGTATTAACCTTAAATCCATCTGCAGGACTTTTTCCTCAGCACAGTCAGCATCAACAGAACAGTGGCCCGTGTATTTCAGTTCAGAAATGTAAACGTCAGTTCAGCACTAACTGCACAAAAACTAACAGTCTGATATCAGAGGTTCTTTGTATTTCACTGTTGCAGTCATCACACTTGGGTTATCTGCCTGCAGGTAGCCTTCAGTCGGCCCGAATACCACAGTCTTGGGATTTCTGCGTCGAATGCTGTTGCTTTTTCCATGATGTCTGGTCGTCAGGGGTATAAAATAGGCAGCCGACGCCATTACATCAGTCGTTCTTACCAAGTAGGAGGCAGAAGCAGTTCGCAAGTGCTGATCGGCCGCTACCTGAAATTTTTGTGTTTTGAGTTTCAAACCTGAAGTCTTCTAAAGCTAAGTACCCCATTGGGGAATTCTTTTTTCTTGCTCTAACCGATGTCAGAAAAAGTTAACAATTGTCTTGCCTGAGGAAAGCAAATACCTCACAGAGGTTTTCTTTCTTACTGTGTCACCTGTTTAGGCCCAGACCACGAAGTTCCTCGCTGTCTGTTTTGTGCCTTAACGCCCGAACCATTCATCATCAGGCTATCTTTGTCACTAAATTCTTTTGCTGTCATTCTCCGTATTTTGAAATGGCTAAGATAAGCCATCCGACTACCAATCTTCCGAATAAACGTAAAGATAAAATCAGAGACCTCATAGGTCCAAAACTTCCAATGACGCTTCCATTAAGCTAGTCGCCAGTCCACCGGTACTCAGTAAGGCTCCTTTGCCCTTGATGCCTGCTTCTACAGATTTGCAGGCCTCTGCTGAGACCCATTCATAGTCCGGCCGCGAGATTCTTCTTCGACTATGGAACCTGTGGATGTCTCTACCTTGGATGGGTCTGGAGCCGCTGTGCAGGCACCGGCTTCTGAGGGTGTATTCCGACCTACTGATGTTCGCATTAAACCGCCAACTTCATTTTTAGCTAAAACTACCAAGCTTCTCAGGCCCATAGTACACACTATGCCTAGAAAACCGACGACCAAAGCGCATGCTCAAGCTCCCATGCCACAAAAACATATGCTTAGAATGGCTGAAGACCTTATTAACCTAATTAGGGGAAGACAACCTTCCCCTGCTGAAAGACGAAGAATTGTTTCCTTCTGATTCTACAGACCAGGAGTCCGATGACTCTGACCCTTCTGATTACCAGGGCATACCCTTATGTACCTATGAGGATTCAGATGCAGAGGAATTCATTCCTTCTGCCTCCCCTCCAGAGGATTTTTCTTTTGGTAAAACCTTTCATACTTTAGGAGAGCATTTCCGCTGGGAATGCCAGGACTATCCTCAGTCCAAAAAGAGACTCGAATTTTTAGAGTTGCCTCAGCACAAGCCTCTAGCTATACCCCCTGTCCCGGATATTGTAGATGATGTCTTCATGGAATCCAGTCTTACTCCAGACACTTTACCACCTGCCCCTTGAAAACCTGACAGGTACTACAGAGTACCTGATTCTCACAAATTTCTCTCTAAGAATCATACTGCGGATCCAAAGACCATTTCCCAGCGACCTGAAGGCATTAAGGCTTCTACAGCCAAATACCCTACCCCTTCAGACAGGGATTCCAGAGCTTTAGACAGATGGGTTAAGAAGGTATATACCTCTGCAACTCTTGCCATCTGGGCATTGAATTGCCAGTTTCACATGTTGAAGTACCAGCAACATGTTATGGAGCTAAACAAAAAATGATGTTACTTCCAGATTGTGCAGAGAATAAAGACTTACAAGAATTAATGCATTCTGCAAACCAAGTTAGTAAGCTTTGATGCCCTAGAAGCGTCTTGCAGGGCTGCAGTCACTGGGTCTGTACTGAGAAGGCATGCTTGGCTGAAGGAACAAACCTTGCCATATTATGTCAAATCAAAATTATTAGACGCTCCTTTAAATCAGGACCGTTTGTTTGGCACCAAAGCAGAAGTTCTTAAAAAGATGGAACAAAAAGCTAAATCTATGCAAACTGTTAAAGAATTCTTAAAAGTGCAGCCATCTAGATTCAGTAGGCATTGGCCTTCAAAAAACTAGTCCTTTCCAGACCTTCTCAGTCCAACCCCAGGGGAAATAGGCCACCCAGACTACATTCTCAGGGTATGCAGAGATCTAAACAATGGAGTGTTCCCACCTCAAAAACAAGGAGTGGTAAGCCGCCCCCTTATGGAAAAAGTTCACAATGACTTTTCAGTTATCCTTCCCAACCCTGCCCAATTACTTGTGCCCTTAGTAGGAAAACTTGCCCTTCATACAAAAAACTGAATGCCCATTACTCAGGACCCGATAGGTCCTTAACATTGTATCCCAGGGGTACAGATTCAACTTCCACTCAGTGCCATCCCCATGTGGGTTTCCAGACCTTCCTGCAAACCAGTGGGCAGAGGCTCAAAAGTAGGTGCTTTCCCTGCTCAATATCAGAGCTATTCAGTCTGTTCCAGTAGAACAAAGGGGGGGCAGGGTTTCTACTCCAGACTTTTCCTGGAGCCCGGAAAAGAGGGATCTTGGCACCCAATCCTGGATGTCCTTCAAGGATGCACCTGCAGTCATCACATATGGGTTGTCCTGCCTCAGGCAGCCCTTCGGTTGGCCGGATTCCAAAGTCTGGGTCCGGCGTCGGCTGATGTCGCACTTTCCCCAACGTCAGAGCACCTGGGGTATAAAAACATCAGCCAACGCCATCTTCCCCAGTCTTTCTTGCCGCGTGGTGCCCGAAGCAGAAGCAGTTCGCAAGTGCCGGTCGGCCAGCTCCTGTAATTCAGCTACCGAAGACTTCAAAAAGCTAAGTACCCCGTTGGGGACTCTTTCTTGCCTCAGCCGATGTCAGATAAAGTTAATAATTTAACTTGTGGGAAACAAATACCTCATAAGGATTTCCACTCTTACTGCCTACCCTGTCTAGGCCCAGACCACGACGTCTCGGCCTGTTCAGCCTGTGCTTCCTTCAACCGACGCACTCTTAGACGTCGGGCGGAGTTTGCAGAGGAATTTTTTGGGGCTAGTTTTTCATATAAGATGCCGTCAGAGACTCCGACTTCTCATTTAGTTAAGAAACGGAAGGACTAGGACCGACACACGTGGGCCGCGGTTTCGGCTGAAACCACGGCAAGGCCTACCGCGAGTGTCTCTGTCTCGGCTGAAACCGAGTCCTTGGTACTTCCAATTACCGAAACCGCTCAACCGACTACCTCAGTCCCGGAGGCCCCGGCTGAGTCTGTTATTGAATTTCCAACAGAAACTGGTGTCCTGGAACCTTCCAACACCATTCCTTTAGACAAATCTACACCAGCACGTGGTGCAGCCAGGCCTCCTGCATCCATGTCCATTAAGGCATTCTACAGGGCTAAAGCTGCTAAACTCTCAAAAGCTTTGCCTCCCAAGGTAATCCCTCAGAGACCCTCTACTGGTTCACAGATTCTAAGCTTAGCAGAGGATCTTATCTCCTTAATTAGGGGCTCTCAACCTCATCCGGACAGGGGCTCTAGACAAAAGGCCCAGGGTTGAGCCCTCTGATGCCCACTCTTCAGATGAGGCCTCTGATGGCTCTACTCTCTCGGACCACCAGGAGGAGGCTTTTTCGGCCTACGAGGATTCTGATGCAGAGGAATCTATTCCCTCGGCCTCCCCTCCTGAAGAGTTTTCCTTTGGGGAGACGCTGCACACCATGAGAGAGCATTTCCAATGGCAGGGCCAGGAATTCTCTGATTCCAGGAAAAGATTAAGGACTTTTTTACATTTGCCTCAGCATAGGCCTTTAGCTATTCCTCCTGTTTTGAATGTCATTGATGATGTGTACTCTGACTCCAGTACAACCCCTGATTCTCTCCCTCCGGCTCCTGCCAAGCCCGATAGGTACTACAGGGTCCCGGACTCGCATCTTTACCTTTACAAGGCCCACTCTGCTGATCCAGAAACTATTTCCCAGGGCCCTAAAGGGGTTGCAGCTGCCACTGCTAAAAATCCGCTCCCCTCTGAAAGGGAGTCCAGAGCTTTAGAGAGATGGGGTAACTCTTTCTATGAGGGCATTAAATTGTCAATTTCATATGATACAGTACCAAGAGTATTTGTTAGATGAATTGCATAAAAAACTGTCTTCACCTGATCCCCTAGACCGCAAGTCACTTCAGGATCTGGTACATAACTCACAACAGGTTAGTAACCATTTCTTGCAATGTGGTTATGATGCATTGGAAGCTTCATGTAGGTCAGCTATGACTGGCGCATTCATACGTAGGCATGCTTGGCTGAAGGAACAATCTCTGCCAGACCATGTTAAAGCAAAGCTGCTGGATGCTCCTCTGGAAAAGGAAAAGTTTTATGGCTCCACGGCTCAGGAGGTCCTAAAGAAATTTGAAGAAAAGGCAAAATCCGTACAAACAGTCAAGGATTTTCTCCAAGTACAACCACCAAGATTCAGCAGGAATTGGCCTTCCAAGAATTGGTCCTTTCCAGACACAGAGAGGTTTCAGAGAGGCAAGAACAGGCGTGCCAGAGGTAGAGGGCAAGCTAGAGGCTCCTACAGAGGACGTCAATGGCAGCCTCCCAACCAGAGAGGTAATGCAGGACCTTCAACTGCTGCACAAGGACAGGCTCAATGACTTTACTTTGACACCGCCAACCAGGGCTCAATTAGAAGCACCTTTGGGCGGAAAGCTTTCCTTATTCTCAGAAAATTGGCACAGTATTACAAGAGACAAATGGACACTGCAAATAATAGACAAAGGATACAGGTTCCATTTCCACACATTACCAAAATGAAAGGGGATGCCAGACCTGCCACCGAATCAAAGGGCAGAGGCTTTGAAACAAGTTTCCAGCTTAATGCAAATGAAAGCTATAGAAAAGGTTCCTCTCTCAGAACAAGGCCAAGGATTTTATTCCAGACTATTCCTTGTTCCAAGAAAAGAAAAACAATGGAGGCCTATTCTCGACTTGTCCGTCCTGAATACTTATCTCATTGTGCCAAAATTCAAAATGCTGACTCTACAGCAGCTCCTTCCCATGCTGGGCAAGGGGTCTTGGCTGGTAACTGTAGACCTCAAGGAGGCATACCTGCATGTCCCTATCAGACAAAGTTGCAGAAGACACCTCAGATTTCTTGCAGGGTCAGAGCATTATCAATTCTCAGCATTGCCCTTTGGCTTATCTACTGCGCCCAGAGTATTCACGAAATGCCTGGCATCAGTAATTGCACACTGCAGACTTCAGGGGATTCAAATATACCCATATCTGGACGACTGCCTTATACAAGCGGACAACCAACAAACATTGGTAAAACACTTGAATTATGCCATCCACTTACTTCAGGCCTTGGGATATACAGTCAACTTTCACAAATCAAGACTTGTTCCATCCCAAAGAATAACCTTTCTGGGTGCAGATCTAGATACAACCACCCAAATGGCCTTCCTCACAGAAGAAAAACAAAATCAACTACCAGATTACTTCAAAAACCTGACAAGACAAACCCAGCTGACTGCAAGGAAAATCCTGCAGGCCCTGGGTTACATGGCATCTTGCATCCTTCTGATTCCGCAAGCAAGACTACATATGAGGAAACTACAATGGTATCCAAGGAGTTTATGGACTCAGCACAGTCACAGCCTGGAAACTTTGATACCACTCATTCCATGCCTTCAAAAGGAATTTCTGTGGTGGGCTCAAGCAAGCCAGTCAAACAGGGGTCTGCCTTTCAGCAAACCAATAGCCAACCAAACCATTACAACAGACTCTTCAGACCAGGGATGGGGAACGCACATGGAGGGCAGATGCATTCAAGGTCTATGGTCACAAAAAGAGCTATGCATGCACATAAACCAAAAGGAAATGCTGGCAGTGATATATGCAGTCGAAGCCTTCAAACCCTTTCTGCATCATGGCCATCTGCTAATAAGAACAGACAACACCACAGTTATGTGGTACATAAACAAGCAAGGAGGCACCCATTCCTATCCTCTTTGCAGGCTGGCAATGAATCTATGGGAACTTTCCTTGAAACTCAATATACAGCTACAATCCCAGTTTGTGCCAGGGAAAGACAATATACTGGCGGACAGCTTAAGCAGAAATATCATGGATGCACACGAATGGATGCTGCACCCAGACATCTTTCTACAGATAACACAATCATGGGGGAGGCCGGACTTAGATCTCTTTGCCTCCCCCCACAATCATCAACTGAAGAAATTCTGCTTAAAGACATACCACCCACAAGCATGGAAAGTGGACGCCCTCTCTTTCAGCTGGAGAACTCTTAACAGTGTATGCATTTCCACCTCTCCCATTAACGACCACGGTTTTACTGAAGATCAGGACAGAGCAGCCAAAAGTGATTCTGATAGCTCCGGACTGGCCAAGACAGCACTGGTAACCCACTGTTAAAGAGCCTGTCACGCACAAAACCATGGCCTCTTCCTCTGTGGCCACTTCTACTGACACAGCACAATTACAAAACTCTGCATTCCAACCTGAAAACCTTGCAACTAACAGCCTCGAAAATATGTTGACTCCTCCTCAGGACAAGCTATCCCAGAGAGTGAAAGATATTATTAGGGAAGCTCGCCGGCCTTCCACAAGGAAGCCATATTCAGCAAAATGGAAAAGATTTCACATTTGGAACACCACAAAGGGTCTAGATGCGACAGTGATGAACATGGCACATATCCTGGAATACTTGGCAGAAATGTTCCACAATGGTCTGTCTTACTCTTCCATTAAAATTCATGCTTCAGCAATTTCAGCAGAGTACAATACTGATCCACCTGTCTTCTCTCATCCTCTCCTAAGACAGTTTGAGAGGAATCAAAAACATCAATCCTCCAAGGAAACCACCTCTACCTACTTGGGACCTTAACTTCGTGTTGGAAAAACTAACACTGCCTCCCTTTGAAACAGCAGCATCTGCAGAACTACAGTTCCTGTCTTGGAAGACTGCTTTCCTTCTGGCCATAACCTCAGCAAGAAGAGTATCAGTTACAGGCCCTTATGGCAGTACAGCCATTCCTTATTTTTCATCAGGACAGAGTTTCATTGAGAACCAATCCTACATTTGTGCCAAAGGTAGTATCCAGGGTTTCATTAAATCAAGCTATTCACTTGCCTACCTTCTTTCCAAATCCACAAAACAAAGGGGAGAAACTTCTGCACACCCTGGACGTACACAGACAGTTGCGCTACTACTTGGACAGAACTAAAGGTTGCAGAAAAACTGACCAGCTGTTGGTAGCATATGCTGCTGGTACACAAGGAAAAGCAATTTCCAAACAGACAATTTCAAAATGGATAGGGAATTGCATTCGTTTTTGTTACTCCTTTCATGGGAAATCTGTGCCAGCTAACATTAGACCTCATTCCACGAGAGCCACAGCCACCTCCACAGCCTTCTTAAGAGGGGTGGCTACCAAGGACATTTTAGAAGCTGCTACTTGGAGCTCCGTGCATACATTTGCCAAGCATTACAATTTACCTTTATATTCCAGATCCAGAGCAGGCTTTGCTACGGCAGTCCTGCAGGGCATTTTAGCTACACCATCCTTTACATAGTTCCTCCACCCCCAGATTGGCTATGGTATTCTACCCATATTTGATGACTGCAGATGCATCCTTGAAGGACATAGTACAGTTTTGTATCTACCATAAATGTAGATGTCCGATAGGTATGCATCTGCAGTCAGGTTTACCCTCCCTCCTTCCCCTCTGTGGTATTTCTTGGGTACTTACCCCTCTTATAGCTAGCTGGGGGGATCTATTATGGTGTATTTGTTTTTATATTATTGTGCATGTTTGGATTTTTTAATGAATCTCTCCAAATTTAGCCTTCCTTAGATGGCACCTGGGGCAAGAAAAACTGAGGAAGATGGCGTCGGCTGATGTTTTTATACCCCAGGCGCTCTGACGTCGGGGAAAGTGCGACATCAGCCGACGCCGGACCCAGACTTTGGAATCCGGCTGACCGAAGGGCTGCCTGAGGCAGGACAACCCATATGTGATGACTGCAGATGCATACCTATCGGACATCTACATTTATGGTAGGTACAAAACTGTACTATCTTTCAATTCTCAACACCTTTCTTGTGGTCCCAAAATTCAAGATGCTTACCCTGCAATAGGTTCTCCCTGTGCTAGCCAAGGATTCCTGGTTAGTCACTCCAGACTTTTAACTGCACATCCCCATAAGGGAGTCATGCAGGAAATATCTACGCTTCAGGGCAGGCTCTATGCAGATGTTCTTCGTGTTTCACTGTTGCAGTCATTACATTTGGGTAATCCTGCTGGCAGGTTGCCCTCAGTCGGCCTGAATTCCAAAGTCCTGGGTCCTGCATCGGCTGCTGTCGCCCCTTCCCTGACGTCAGGGGTATAAAAGAAGCAGCCAACGCCATTTTCTTCAGTCTTTCTTGCCGTGCGGTGCCCGAAGCAGAAGCAGTTCGCAAGTGCCAGTCGGCCGACTCCTGAGATTTTCTTGTTTGAGTTTCAGATCCAAAGTCTTCAATAAAGCTTAGTACCCCATTGGGGAAACTTTTTTTCTTGCTCCAGACCGATGTCAGAAAAAGCAAATAATTGTATTTCTTGTGGAAAGCAAATACCTCATAAGGACTTTCATTCTTACTGTATTCCTTGCCTACGCCCTGATCACAACGTTTCTGGTTGTCGGTTTTGTGCTAGATTTAACCAACGCACTATTAAGCGTCTGTATGATTTTGCTTTAAATTATTTTGGACGCCAGTTTAATTATCCAGAAATGTCGTCGGATAGCCATCCAACTACCGGAGTTCACAAAAAGCGCAAAGAAAAGGAGAGAGAGACAACCCAAGGCCCAAAACTAATGAAGCTTCTCGTAAGCCAGTCGCCGGCTCACTGGTTCTCAGTGAGGCGCTTTCGCAGCCCCTGACACCCGCTACTTTAGAGTCGTAGGCTGCTACCGACTCCCACGTGGTGTTAGCCATGCCGCTGGAAACTCAAGGTATTTGAGCCTCGGATACTATTCCTTCAGATGGGTCCTGAGCCGCTGAGCAGGCACCAGCTTCTGAGGGTGTATGCAGACCTAAACATCTTTACATTAAACAGACTTCATCTTCAAAGGCAAAGACTAAAGCACCTTCTAAAGCAAAGAAACAAACTCAAGAGCAACGTGGACAGGCCTCTATGCCCAAAAAACAGATGCTCAAAATGGCCGAAGACTTGATTACCTTGATCAGAGGTTCCCATCCCCCTCCTGATAAAGAGGCCTAGACAAGAGACTGACTATGAATTTTCAGGTCAGGTTTCTATTTCTTCTGATTCCTCTTCTGATCAGGAATATTCTCTTCCCCCCTATGAGGATTCTGATGCTGAAGAATCTATATCTTCAGGTTCTCATCCAGAGGACTATTCTTTTGGGGTAACCTTGCATACCATGAGGGAGCCTTTCCACTGGGAGAGCTAAGATTTTTCAGAATCTAAAAAGAGGCTCGGGGATTTCCTTTTACTACCTCAGCACAGGCCACTAGCCATTCCACCTGTGTTAGACATTGTAAATGTGTTTTCAGAGTTTAGTCTTACCCCTGACTCCTTACCTCCAGCTCCTGTTAAGCCTGACCGATATTACAGGGTTCCTGACTTTCATAAATTCCTTTTTAAAAACCCTGCTGCAGACCCAGAAACTATTTCACAGGGTCCCAAAGGAGTTGAGGCTTCCACTGCAAAAATCCCTACCACCTCTGACAGAGATTCTAGGGCACTGGATAGATGGGGGGGGGGGTTTACACATCTGCTACCTTGGCTATAAGGGCCTTAAACTGTCAGTTTCATATGCTCGAATATCAGCAACATGTCATGGCATTGCTTAAACAGAAAATGTTGTTAAACTCTGAATGTGCAGAAAACAAGGAAATGCAGGATTTATTGCATGCAGCTGAACAAGTTGGAAAGCATACTTTGCAATGTGTTTTTTATAAATTTGGAGACCTCCTGCAGGGCCGCTGTTACGGGTTCTGTAATTAGGAGGCATGCTTGGTTAAAGGAACAAAATCTGCCTGATCATGTCAAAGTTAAATTATTAGATGCACCTGTACAGCATGATACTTTGGTGTTAGGGCAGAAGAGGTGTTAAAGAAAATGGAGGACAAAGCTAAATCTATGTAAACTGTCAAAGATTTTTTACAAGTACAGCCACCTAGGTTTAGTAGACACTGGCCAACAAAGAAGGGGTCCTTTCCTGTGTCAGACAGACCTCAAAGGGGCAGATCCAGACACCCTAGAGGCAGATTCCAGGCGCAAGGTTCATACAGGTCAAAGCAATGGGGTGCTTCTACCTCCAAAGTTGGAGAAGACAAATCACAACCATACAGGAAACAGTCCCAGTGACTTCCCCCTGCCTGCACCAAACACTTATCTCCTGGCAGCACCCTTAGGGGGAAAATTAGCACTTTTTTCTAAAAATTGGCACATTATAACCCAGGACAAGTGGGTTCTAAATATCGTGTCACAAAGCAAGTTACAAGTTCCATTTCCATACCCTGCCAAAGGCAAACGGCTGGCCAGATCTGCCAAAAAATCAATGGGCAGAGGCACAAAAACAAGTCTCATCTGTCATGGACATGGGAACCATTTAACAAGTACCAGAGCAAGAGCAGGGACAAGGATTTTACTCAAGACTGTTCTTGGTACCCAGAAAGGACAAGGCCTGGAGGCCAATACTGGACCTATCTGTTCTGAACACATTCGTGGATACACCAAAATTCAAGATGTTGGCTTTACAGCAGCTTCTGCCCATGCTAGGCAAGAACGCTTGGCTTGTGACTTTAGACCTAAGAGGCATACCTGCATATCCCAATCAGAAAATTATGCAGAAGATACCTCAGATTCAAGGCTGGCTCAATGCGTTACCAATTCTCTGCACTGCCCTTTGGCTTATCTACTGCACCCAGGGTCTTTACAAAGTGCCTGGCACCAGTAATTGCATTCTGCAGACAAAGAGGAATACAAATATATCCTTACTTGGACGACTGTCAAATTCAAGCAGAGAACAAGGACATTCTTCTACAGCATCTGGCGTTTGTGAAAAGACTTCTAACATGCCTAGGGTACACAGTCAAAAAGAAATCAAAACTAGTACCCTCTCAAGAGATAATATTCCTGGGTGCAAGCTTAAATACAACTGCCTTGATGGCTTATCTCACACCAGACAAACAAAGGCAACTGACTACCTATTTCAAAATTTTGGCAACAAAGGCCCAGTTATCTGCAAGAAAAATCCTGCATGCTTTGGGCTTCATGGCATCCTGCATCCTACTAATTCCATATGCAAGACTGCATATGAGGAAACTTCAGTGGTACCTAAAAAGTGTTTGGACTCAACATTGCCACAGCCTGGAAACTATGATTACTCTCATTCCCTGCCTGCAACAGGAGTTTCGATGGTGGGCAAAGGCTTGTCACCAAAACAAGTGACAGCCATTCACATTACCCCCAGCCAGGCAGACACTAACAACGGATGCATCAGATTATGCCTGGGGGGCCCACATGGCAGGAAGATGCCTTCAGGGCACATGGTCCTCAAACCAAATGCATCTACATATCAATCAAAAAGAGATGCTAGCTGTTCAAAATGCCCTGAAAGCCTTCAAGGACCTACTTCATCCGGGACAACTACTGATAAAGACAGACAACACCACGGTCATGTGGTATATAAACAAGCAGGGGGGGCACACACTCTTACCCCCTTTGCAGACTAGCCGTGACTTTGTGGGACACAGCATTGACTTACCAAGTACATCTGCAGGCACAATTCCTGCCAGGAAGGAAAAATACTCTGGCAGACGAACTAACCAGAAACCTCATGGATCCCCACGAGTGGCAGCTAGATCCACAAGTCTTCAGCATGACAACAAGGAAGTGGGGATGCCCGGACATAGATCTATTTGCCTCCCCTCAAAACTACCAACTAAAAAGATTCTGCACAAGGACTTATCACAGACAAGCATGGAAAGTGGACGCCCTATCTTTCAGTTGGAAAAACCTATCAGTATATGCCTTTCCCCCACTGCCTCTCCTCCCCAAGGTACTCCTAAAGGTCAGACAGGAGAAGCCAAAGATGATACTGATTGATCCAGACTGGCCCTGCCAGTACTGGTATCCAATACTAAGGAACTTGTCTCAATGCCCAGCTTGGACCTTACCTCAAATACCTCATCTACTGTCCCAGCAAAACAATCAGATCCTGCACAGCCAACTCAGGACTTTAAACCTGGCAGCATGGCGGATAATGTAGTCATACAAAACACACCTCTCAGTAAAGCTGTGATGGATGTCATTTTGGAAGCCGGAAGGCCTAGTACTAGAAAATCTTATGCTGGAAAATGGAAGAGATTCTGTGCTTGGAACCAGGCACAAGGAACTGATACAGCTGTGCCAAATATTCCTCAGATTTTGCAATACTTAACTGAGGTGCTGGACAAAGGCCCATCTTTTTCATCTATTAAAATTCATGCCTCTGCCATTTCGGCTCATTACAATACAGAGCCACCAATCTTTTCTCATCCCTTATTAAAGCAGTACCTCAGAGGAGCCAAAAATGTAAGGCCTCCAAGGAGATCACCAATGCCTGCATGGGACCTCAACTGTTCTGTGGAAAACTCACCCTGCCTCCTTTTGAGCCAGCTGCTACTGCTGATATAAAGTTTTTATCGTGGAAAACAACTCTGCTCCTAGTAATAACTTCTGCAAAATGAGGCACTCATGACTGTGGAACCTTTTATCAATTTTTATCCAGATAGGGTCTCTCTGAGGACAAACCCAACATTTATGCCTAAGGTGGTGTCCAGTGTGGCTCTTAACCAAACTATTCATCTGCCAACTTTTTATCCAAATCCACAGAACAAGGGGGAGAGAATTCTGCATTCTTTGGACGTACACAGACAGCTTAGATTCGACTTGGACAGAACCACAGTTTTCAGAAAGACAGAGCAATTACTAGTGACAATATGCTGCAGGATCACAAGGAAAGGCTATCTCAAAGCAGACTATTTCAAAGTGGATAGGCCACTGCATTTGTTTCTGCTATTTACACCATGGCAAGCCAGTGCCTAAGGGCATTAGGCCACATTCAACCAGCGCTGCAGCCACTTCAGCAGCCTTTCTCAGGGGAGTACCAACCAAGGACATTTTAGAGACTGCTACTTGGAGTTCAGTGCACACCTTTACAAAGCACTATCACCTGTCACTCTATTCTAAATCCAGGGCAGGCTTTGCCACCGCAGTTCTGCAGGGCCTCATAGCCGCTCCTAATGCTGTTTAGCTCCAGCCTCCCAACCATAAGTTTGGGACTCTACCCAAATGGAATGACTGCAACAGTGAAACAGGAAGAACATAGTACAGTTGTGTACACTTACCATAAATGCAGATCTTCAAGTGTATTCACTGTTGCAGTCCAGGTTACCCACCCGCCATCCCCCTTTCTTCTGATGGTACTTATCTTTCCTTCTCTGATTTATACAACCTATGTGGTGTATCTGCTTGTAGATGAAGGTAAAGTTTATATCGGTGCATGTAATTTTATATATATAAATTTTGGCTACCCTTTTAGAGGGCAGCTGACATCTGGGGCAATAAAAACTAAAGAAAATGACGTCGGCTCCTTCTTTCATACCCCTGACGACCTGAAGTCAGGGAAGGGGCGACAGCAGCCGACGCAGGACCCAGGACTTTGGTATTCAGGCCGACTGAGGGCAACCTGCCAGCAG